>NW_007579702.1:0-28971 GCF_000690725.1 Stegastes partitus | reverse complement strand
ATGGATGGATGGATGGATGGAGGCCTTGTCACATACATAACTTTGCATTGCTGTTGCAGGACTTGCTGTCATTTAATAGGTTTATCAACTTTTGTTGACACTAGAGGTGTCAACAAAAAAGTAAAATATTAAACATTTGATGGATTTCTGGTACTTGCAATGTGCCCGAAGAAGGAAGAACAGTCTCTAAAGGTCACATATTTGGCCCCTTTTCACCAACATAATAAAGTCTCACTTGTCCCAGGAATGTCTCTTTATTATTTTTCAGCTCTAAATAATGCAAAGGTGTTTTGTTTTACCATGACTGTATAACTCCTGATTTCATGTCTGTAGCTCTGAATGCAGCTCAGCTCCTGCTGAACATGCTCCCTTCAGGTACAACTCTCTCCTTGTGTCAATAACTGACAGCTCAGAGCAACGGTTGACCGTGTGGCAGCTTCCATAGATGTGAATGAGTGTGTGAAACCAGAACTTTCTGTCGCTCCTAACTTTATCTCTGAGCGATTGTTTGACATGAGGCTGTTGTTTTTAAATCGTGTGTGTGTGCTGAGTTTGTCAGACAAAGCTGTGGTTACACCATCAGTATTTTTGCAGAGCAGCAGCAGCTTGAATATGACTATGAATGACTACTGGTTAACATGTATTAATAAGCTGTGTTTTAGTCAGTATTTTTTCTTTACTCATTCTGTTGTCAGACAATACAAACAACAAATAACAGCTTTAGAACAGCATTATTGGGAATTCAGCTGTTTTAAAATGCAGTATATGTGAGCAGAGAGGCAGGGAAGACACAAACAGACAGAAACATGGGCTGAATTTAGGTTGCAACAGACAACATAAAAACACAGTGACCCACCCAGTCCTCGTTTCACTTTTAAAATTTCCACCATCTCTACATATATTCCACAGAAATTGAATTTCCACACAGCTCTGACCTGTGGATCTATGATCAGAGCTAATGGTAATGTTAACCACATTAGCCACTCAATGAAGTGACTCTCAGGATTCCACTTCTTGTGTCCTGACATTGCCATCAAAAATAAATGTGATCCATTCAGTCTTCAGTTCCTCAGATGTTGGGTGTACATGAAGACTCTTGTGTTGCACTCTTTAGTTTTATATGTGATTGTAGGTAAATTTTTGTAACTTCAAACAGAGTCAGATTCCACTTTCTCTCATCCTTATGCTAAGCTAAGCTAACCAGCTGCTAGATTTGCCTTGCAGACATGACGGCTGTTTCTATATTCTCATTTAACTCTTGAAAACAAAGAGTTTAAGGACAGTTTACAAAATGTTCAGCTGGTCCTTTAAAAGAAACTTTTGCAAACCAGCGTGTTTTGGCTTGAAGATGTTCCTAATACCTCAAACCTCGCTAGAATTTTGACACTTTAAGAGTATTAAATATAAACACTGTGCTGCAGATGTACTCCTAAACGCTCGTCTGTTTTGATTCTTTTAGGAGACACAGATAGCAGCTTTACAACCACTATTCCATCTTATTTCTTATTCTGATGGAGACAGTTTTCGTTTAAACCATCCATCACCACCGTGTTTGTTTTTGTGTGGCATGTACAATAGCTTCCTATCATAAAAAATAAAAACACAAAATGCTGTTTTTTTTTTCAAGAAACAGAAGAAAGAAAAGGGGTGAAAGTTTTGCGAGATAGAAGGAAAGAGCTTGTTGTGCTGCTGAGCCTCACCAGGTGAAAGGGTGAAGAGAGTACAGACTGAAATTGTGACGCTCCGGTGCACTTGACTGTTTTTTTTTCACACCTCACAGCACTGCTTCTGCCCTTTTACCTTCAGACGGAGGATGGGGAGTCTCAGTCAGAAGCACAGACAGAGAGACAGAGATGCAACCCTGCAAAGGCACACCAAACAGAGATATTAAAAAAAAATCACATTCTAAAGAAACAGGTTTATTCGAAAAAAATCTAGATGAAAAAATCTGACAAGCGAGTGACAGATTTACTTGACAGCAGGCCTGAAAAGCCGACAGTTTTAAGTTTGTTTACCTGAAGAAACTCTTATGGGTGTAAGACTCATAGGCAGTAAAGAACATCTTAAGGTGCAGGAGGAGATTTTATTTAGATTTTTGCTTCGAAAGAGAAGGGAAAATACTTTTAAATTCTTTTCTTTTATCATTAACACAGCTGTTTCCTGTTAAGTAACATTCTAAATATAATAAGTGACGTCTGCATGAAATAGAAAATAAAACTACACTGATTAAAACATAACAAATGTGTCTCCTCCTCCCTGCTTCTATCTACACACCCCCACACATCCAGATAGAGTTTGTGTATCAGTCAGCTCTCGTGTAGATACGATAAGACATCGATCATATTCACATCACTCACCGGTGATGTCTCCTCTTGCCTCAGAGTTTTCCTAAAACACGCCTGCTGCTGTAGTTTATGATGTTTTGCCCATTTAAAGGTTTCTGATTTTGTGTTTGAGGTCGACTAGAATATGTTTACATGCTTCAAACTTTTTCTCCTGTGCATTGCTGCTGCCCCTCGTCTCATCCTCTGTCTGAAATGCTTTAACCTCCTAAAGCCCAAGCAGTTTCTGGGTGTTTTTTCTTTTGCTTCTGTCACATTTTTACGCACTGTGAGCTCATTTTTCACTGCAATATAAAGTCCTGCACCTCTGTGGAATCAGCTCAACCATGTCTACAAGTAGTCAAAGTTAGAATGCAATTTCATTAAAAGTTGAATCTCCCAGAGCGATTGCCAAACTGGACAGAAAAACACTTTTAATATGTTGCCACACTTGTCTTCTATCTGCTCCGTGTAAACACAAGTTAGGGTTTAAGAGTTCAGTGGATGGTTTCGGTCGGGTTACATTGGTTGCGTACCAAAGTAGAGGAGGCTCTAGTGGGGAAGTGATGGCAAACTGTGAGGTAGTTGCTCATTGTTTTGTTTTAATGGGCACCAAACTAGCCGATTGGCAGCTAAATGTGTTACAGGGTGACGTAGAAGAGTCGGGGCCAAAGGAGAGCAGTGTTTTCTGTGGAAGAAATCAACCCCATTTTGAGTTTACTTGGGGCTTTACAGACATTTTTCATGCACAGAAAAAGCTATAAAACACAGTAAAGGAAAGGGAAAAAGACAAAAAGCACAACATGGGCTCTTTGATCAATCCCTGCAGCATCACATAGCAGCAGGGTCCTGGTGTGCATGTATGTCGATGGTGAGAGAGAAGCTGTATTTATACATGCAGCATTTAGAAGAATTACTAAGTTATTACTGCTTGTCATTGTGTTCAGTAGATTCTGAGAAGCAGTGGTTTTATATTTCTGCACATTCTAGATGAAGCAGCCCTGTAGAGTGACATCGAAGCCACTTTAAAGTAGGAAGGGATTATATTCATGAAAGAATCTAAATATGTAAGTTTGATAGCAGAGAGGAGTTTTTAGGGGTTTAATCAATGACCAGAGAGGAGCTTTAATTCATACTTTATATTCTGCCTGAAGCACCAAAACATCACAACAGAGCAGCATCGTGTGCCTCCAGCAGCAGCTGAAACACTCAGTGTTTACTTCCTCAGACCGAGCAGCTTTAATCGGTAAACGCAGCGAGCTGAGAGCTGTTTATACAGCATCGTCTTTATCCCTAAACTCAATCAATAGATAAATTACGGCACATTTCAAAGATGTTTTCAGAGCCTCTGGCACTGATGAGGATGTTTAAGGTTTGTTTAACAAGGAAAAACATTTATTCACATGTTTTACTATCACTGCAGTTATCTCTATCTCTTACAGTCTTGTATAGAAATGCACAATTTCTCTTTCTCGAGTTTCACAGTACATTGATAATGCTTTTTTCTAGGGGATGGCGTTTTCTAATAATTCACCAGGCTGGTTCCTGAAGCTGCACTGTAATTCGGCTAAAACTAATCTGTGATATTCATTATTCTTTTACTATTATAAACTTTATTCTTCGTTTATACTGAACTTTATGCCTTCCTGTAGATAGATTTTTAGCAATTAATTTGAATTAATTACCTGAAACTTTTCTGATGACAGCCTGCCTCCGTTTTTATCTCCGGTTAGCACAAAGTTAATTCCAGAAGGCCTTTGGGAAATCATTGTAACATAACGTTATGGTAATATACTCTATGCTAATAGGCACCTCTGCCACAAATTTGATTATAATTTATTTGATCCTGCTTTGAGAGCCCCGTTGCTGTCGACAGGCGATGCAGGCAGCCTTCAGTGACTGATAAAGCTAACCTTAAGAGGCAGCTCGTCCTGTCATCACCGTCCCACTTCTTGAGATCATTCAGCCTCAGACTAATTTGATGAAGTGCTCCTGAGTAATTTAGCTGTCCCGATGTAATTGGCAGCTCGGTAGACGCTTCACTTAAGACCATATATCAACTTTCCCTCACAAAACCGATACTTTAATTTGGGAACTGAAGGGGGAAAAGGAAGTAAGATTAAAACTAAGCAGGACCAGGAGCCTAATCTTACCATGACTTAGATCTGATGTACATATTTGTGTCATAGGGATCACTTACTTTACTGCACACACACTGGATGTACTCCAACTGGAACATATGTAACTAAACCTCCACCGGAGCCAACATGACGTTTTGTGAGGAAGAAGGAAGCTGACGGGACACATTTCTCAGAAGGTGTCCCACTTTCTCATACAGGGGAGACACAAAGTCATGAAAACACACTTTGATTTTTTGTGTGTGTGTTTTGCAGAGCGGCAGAATCACGCCCGGGAGATGGTGAAAGAGGCCGACCTGTCGCAGTGGGATGCTTTAGTCATCATGTCCGGAGATGGACTTCTGTATGAGGTGAACAAAGACACATGTGCACTATATTCATACCCGAGTACAAAACTATGTGGTGCAGGATGATAAAGTCACAGTAAAAAATCACTCTGCGGTGCTGTTGTTCAGTATTTATATAAGATAGTCTACAGATCTGGTTACTGATGAGCGGCGTTGTATGTATTGTCAAAGTATGAACAGTATGACACTAAATGTAAAACCTTCTTTTATGTCGGATAGCAAGGTTGTCGGATTGTCAAGACGGAGGTCAGATACAAGGAGGGCTTGATGCTTGAAGGCTCATTTGTTGTTAATATTTATTGTTTATAGTTGTTATAATAACTAGTGTATTGTTAGAACACTATGCATCACTGGATTTCACGCCTAATTGACCAGTGCGCTTGTGCCGTTCCGGCCACTTCCACCCCGTTGGGGCGCACCTCTGGGGTGGAAATGGCCGGAACACACAGGCAGTACTTGGCTGCTGATGCTGGTTTAGTTAGTGCTCACAGTTCTGTTTCTGGGAGTGGCGGGCAAGATATGCTCCACCGTTACCATCCGTGTTTACTTCCGCAAACACTGAGCATGCCCGTTGCGTGTGACGTCGTTGTGTCCTCTTCTGTGTATGCGGGACACTTTTGGATCATGTGAAGTTCACACAGCAGATCACATACAAGTCGCATTTAATTGGAAATGTGAACGAACTCGCAAAAAATCCGATTT
The DNA here is from genome assembly GCF_000690725.1 of Stegastes partitus. Classification (NCBI taxonomy): domain Eukaryota; kingdom Metazoa; phylum Chordata; class Actinopteri; family Pomacentridae; genus Stegastes; species Stegastes partitus. The sequence continues at coordinate 23,463 of NW_007579702.1, read as the reverse complement.
CACAAAAAGATCTGATTTGAGGATTAAGTTCTGCAGTCTGAACGTAGCCAATCTGTCGGATTGTTCAGTCAGATAATACGCTGTTATCCTGATTTGTGACATAAAATGTCATGTCGGAGTCAGAATCCAAGACTGTCGGTATGTTAAGGCTATTTTTAATGGGCTCCGTTCGTTTTTCCCAAACACCTGTCAGATAGCAAGGTTTGTGGATTGTTAAGGGTCAGATTATCAAGTCACGACTGTATTACTATAATAGTGTACATATAATAGTATATGCACAATTCTTTTAACATTTTATACATTTTTTTTAATATTGAAGTGCATTATAACCATGTGTCTGTCTGTTCATGAGTGTGAAATGAAGTGAAGTATTACTTCACTCTAAAGACTGAAATACACTGAAATTGAAAGAATGACTGAATAATCCAGTGACAGAGAAAGAAACCGCGACTATTTTGATATTATTTTCTAGGAAAAACTAACTCTTAAATTGCTTTTCCCTTGTTTATATTATTGTAAACTGAATATCTATGAGATATGGACACTTTGATTGCTATTTTTTTTTTGCATTTAACAGACAAATCAATCAACTGACAATTTAATCAGCAGACTAGTGAAGAGATTACCTGTCAGCAGCCCTGTTATCCACCCTGACACACTAAACACTGCTCACAGTGCACACAAGTAGCTGCAGTAGTCGGCAGATGTGTGAAACTTCTCCCTACAGATGCATCATTTCAGTACAGCTGTCTGCCAAACAGTGTGAGTTAAATTCACAACTTTGGAGACTCTTCATCAAGCTGTGAAGTTTTACCACTTAAACTCACAATACAGCACTTTTCTCAATAGTTTCTGTTAAATAATGAAACAATACTGTGATTTAAATCAGTAACTGTTTAAAACTGAGTAAACATGACAGAATCAGCTTACTGGACAGTTTTTGTTCACTCTGTGGACATATTTCTGTCAGTACTGGGACATTGGCACCGCAGACGGACTCAGTAGTTCTACATATTTCTGTCGGTCCACCTAACCACAGCTGTGTTTTCTGCGTGTGTCAGGTTATAAACGGTCTGCTGGAGAGATCAGACTGGGAGGAGGCCATCCGGACGCCGCTGGGTATCCTTCCAGGTGGATCGGGCAACGCCTTGGCTGCCTCCGTCCATCACTATTCAGGGTGAGTCACCTGCAGAAACATGAATAAAAGCATCAGTCATCAGCGCCCCGTGTTGCTCTGCCCAGCAACTGCAGGAATCCGTTGGTGTAGTTTTGATCTCAGGGCTGCTCAAACTGCGCTCTTTCTAGGCCACATCTTGACCTTCTGCATTTTTATTTGCTTTCAAATCAGTTCCATTTGATTTGAAACACTTCAGATTCTCAAGGTTGAAGATTTTCTTTGCTATAGAGAGGTTATTTTTTACATACAGGATTTTTTTAAAACTATTTTCTGACATTTTAGAGGCTAAAAGATGATAATCAGCAGTTTCGTCAAAAGTTAAAATAATCAGTTGTTGTAGATAAGAGCTTTTAAAGGATTGTAGCTGTAGATGCTTTGTACTGTAATTATTTCATTGTCACAAACCTTAATTGTACAGATACGCAGAAACCAGTCTAACCAGTTCAATGACATTCTGTCCTGAGTCATTCCAGGAGCAGTGCTGGTTGTTTTGTTTTTGTGCCACACATTTTGCAATACAAACGGATAAGTCCAAAATTATTCATACCTCTGTCAGATTTATTTTTTTTGGTAAATGATAAATGGTCTGCACTCATACAGCGCTTTTCTACCTTTGCGGCACTCAAAGCGCTTTACAATGTTTCTCATTCACCCATTCACACACACATTCATACACCAATGGCGACAGAGATGCCATGCAAGGCGCTAGCCTGCCATTGGGAGCAGCTTCGGCTTCAGTGTCTTGCCCAAGGACGCTTTGACTGTGGAGGGGGCGGGGATCGAACCACCAGCGTAGCTTTCTTTTACCTGAAAATGACATACACAAGTGCCGCATGGACACGTGTCTGATTTACAACAGATTATGCACTGGGTCGTTTCAAAAGAAAAAAAACGTGCCTTCCCCATCAGACAGAGCTCGCTTTGCTTTATGAACAACTGAGGAAGCTAATGGAGCAGAACAAGGTCTGTCTGTTCTTATTCTTATGTACAGATGCAGCTTTGCAGACAATGAGTGTCTATAACGGCCATAATCCCCTTGAGCGTGGTTCAGTGGAGCCTGTAGCACTGATGCTGCTCAGCGTCTCAACAACAGGTTCTTCTGCTGCTCTGTCAGAAGTTGTGGCTCCAGACAGTTAAATTAACAAGATGTAGCTCTGTGGTTTGATTGCACATGCAGTGTCACTTCTGCAGCTGAGCCGCAGGCACACATGGTCCGACCTGCTGCTGCTTCTTAGTGCAAAATGCACTCATCTCATCTGAATAAATTATTAATGACTGGCTCATTTGAGGGATTCGTTTGGGGTTCATTCGGTCACAACAAAGAACAGGAAGGAGAAAATGAAGGACAAGGAAGGTGGAAAAAACAAATGACCAAGCAACTCTGTCAGACGCACTAGATTAGACTTTTATTTGCCATTTGCACAGGTACAGAGGAAGTGTTGTGCACATCTCTCAACTTTGTAAACATAAAGCAATATTTTACAGAGCAGCACAGAACCTCGGTCTTGATGCCCTCTGTCTGTGCTACATCTTTCCTCATCATTACCATGGACATAAAATAGGACAGTCATTTTTACCAAAGTGGGTCATTAGTGTGCAAAGTCATCAGTTTCTCCTTACTATTACAACCCGCTGCCATGAGTAAAAGGCTTCATCCGTGTTCTAATATTCCTTCATTTTATCCTTTTTTTGGCATCGACACCGCTGATAGCTCCACAATCTGTGGAGTAAAGACGTACAGTTACTTCGATGGTGATTAATGTACCAATTGTTTTCATGATTAATTGAAACATTTGGTTTGTGAAATGTTAAATAATGAATGAAATAATAAAAAATTTACGTTTGCGGTGAGGACACCCGGGATCTTTCTGCGTGGAGTTTGCATGTTCTCCCCGTGCAGTGTGGGTTCTCTCCGGGTTCTCCGGGTTCCTCCCACACAGTCCAAAAACATGTTGAGGTTAATTGGTGGTTCTAAATTGTCCATAGGTGTGAATGTGAGTGTGCTTGGTTGTGCCTTCGCCCTATGTCAGCTGAGATAGAGTCCAGCCCCCCGTGACCCTAGTGAGGATTAAGCGGTGTATAGATAATGGATGGATGGATGTTTGCTTCAACATCATGTCAGATGTCAGGTTTCAGGTTTAAGGTTGTAATTTTCACATATAACAAAAGCAAAAGTGCTTGAATCAGAGAATGTTCAGCTTTTTGTGTGGAAAAATCAAAGTGAGGAGTCGAGAAATTTCTGGACTTTTGTTCCTGTCACATTTGGAGGCAGAGAAGAAGAAGCAGAAAAAATCCACTTGAAGCTAATAACTAAGTTTTCTTTATTGCACTTGCATGACAACAAAATAATATGTTTCAGAGGGTTTACTCATGTATCTCATTGAAACAGCACAACCATAGCTAGAAGTACAGGAAACCTAAAAAATGTCTTTTGTGCAGTATGACCAAATAAAAGTGCCAAAAATATTTTTTAAAACAACAACAACAAAACAAAAAACAAACAGGAGTTGACTTTCATTAATTTAGTTTTTTCCTTTTCATTCAAAACCCTGGAATCAACATGTGCAACATTTATTCAAGTGCCTCCAGGTGTTACAGATACTGGAAGAAAAATGTTGGCTCAGTTCATTCCAGTTCAGTCAGAATTATTGTAACGTGACTGTTGGGCACAGCTGAATCACTGTTGGCTTCATGGTTGCTCAGAATTGTTTGTTTTGTAGGAACTGGTTACAGCAAATAGTTTATTTTTGTTGAATTTTTGAATTGGGCATGTAGAATAAAGATGATGAAATATCACAATTTTAAGCTTAGGTTTGAATCATTTTCCCAAAAGAGCACAACATCACAGATGAGTAGTTCAAGGACCATCAGAAACTTGGAAAGTTTATGGCCCCCAAAATGATATCAAAATGACACCATTTATCAAAGATAGCACGTCTGTCGTATTTGGGGTTCAGGGGTGAAACAGTTGCTCATACACAAAGTTGTTGTGAATCTCAAATAGTTATTTTATTTAACTTTACATGGTTCTGCTTCCTTCTCACAGCTTAGTGCAGGTTGTTTCACAAAGACGTTTCCTCCTGACCTGTTTCTTATATAAATTGCCTTCGTCATATATTCACAGCGTGGAAGCTGTTGCTGCTGTTGGTGTGTCACAGTATTCTGCCCTTTCTACTCTAAAGTCACCACGTAGGAAGTTTAGAAACCCAGTGTGCTCCGAGGCACTTCTTTTTTAAGCTGCTCTTTTGTTTGTAGGTCGTATGAGCTTTATCTTGTCCTCACACCGTGATATTTCTTTTTTTAATCCGTCATGTTGTATCTCAGTGTGGTTGTTTTCTGTGTGTTGTGTCTAGCAGCTTTTATGTAAGCCTTTTGCTGCTGTCTTGGATTTTGTTTTTCCTCACTGGCATTCTATCCATCTGTCCATCCATTATCTATACACCGCTTAATCCTCACTAGGGTCGTGGGGGGCTGGAGTCTATCCCAGCTGACTCAGGGTGAAGGCAGGGGACACCCTGGACAGGTCACCAGTCTATCACAGGGCTACACTTAGAGACAGACAACCAAGCACACTCACATTCACACCTACAGACAATTTAGAATCACCAATTAACCTCAACATGTTTTTGGACTGTGTGGGAGGAAGCCGGAGAACCTGGAGAGAACCCACGCTGCACGGGGAGAACATGCAAACTCCACGTAGAAAGATCCCGGGTGTCCTCACCGGGTTGCGAACTGGCAACGGTGCTAACCACTGATCCACCTTGCAGCCCTAATCCAAACTAAATAAACAAAAAATAAAATAAAATGAAAGAAAACACCTCTCTGGGATGGTTCTGTCTTCACCAAAGAGGCGCATTCATTCATCACCTCCGCTGCGTCTGCCAGTCAGCCTCTCATCAAACAATGGTCCTGCAGCCTGAGCGCCAGCCACAATGAGAGGAAGGGACCAGACTCTGCATTGTTTGCTCTCCTCTCTCACTCCCGGGGCATCCAGAAAACCTCTCTCTCTCTCTCTCTGGCTGCTGCAGGCTATCCTGCAGTGGCCCTGGCCAGATTGTGTTTGGTATTATTCCCAGCTGACTGTGGGGTTCACCGAGGCTACGTGGATCAAACGAGTGGCCGCTAGAATGTATCTGGTCGTATGCGATGCTGGGAACGACGTACGGATTCACCCTCTGAGAGTTTAATGCGTTTCTGTGCACAGACAGAATGAGCAGAAGCTGTAGCATCACACAGCAAGAGGAAAGATTGAGTCTGTTGACGGGTTCTGAAGTGACAGGTGTCACCATAGACTGTACATATATATATATTTATATACACTCTTTTATAATGCGACACTTCTGCGTGAAGGAGAGTCTCCCTCGCCTGGGAATTATAGATGCTACATGAAAAACTTAGAAGAAGTTTACACAGCCTTTACTCGAGTAGAAGTAACAATACAGCATTGCAAAAAGTAAAAGTCCAGCCCAAAAATGAGTCTTTGTTTAGACACTCTGATGCATAAACAGTGTTCTATTACTGTATGTGGCTTTTACTATTTTGCTCACAGTTTGGTAGTTTAGTCCAAACATACTGGCCACGTTGATTCCATCCAGACGGTTACAAGATGAATCAGTGGGGTTGTGAGATGTTGAAGTGGAAAGAGGACGATAAAAAGCTCCACTACATAAAATAGAGCGTTCTTAATTTCTTTTCATTTGTGTTTCTCTAACTGTCAGGATCCAGCCTCTAGGGTCAGCTGGATGTAACAAAAATAAAAGAAAAACAGATGGAAACAGAAGTCACATTAACACAAAAGTCACAGACCGAGAGGCACCAGGACTGACTGTTCACACTAAATCCCAGCCAGCCCCCAACTGAAAGGTTGTGGGTGGATTTTATAGCCAGGTGTGGTGATTGCTGAGATGGTGGAGGAGGAGGAGTGGTGGTCCAATCAGCTGTAACTGGAGGCCGGAAGGACAAGACTAAAAGTAGGTCGAGAGCATAGACTGTATAAAAGATGGACGTAGCTACCGTGACGTCACCCGTTGGTTTCTGCACTGAGAAAATGAAGCCAGGGTTTTGCTACTTCCTNTGAATCAATGATGAAAATGAAAATTAGATAAAGCCCTAGATTTATGTTGGATCTGGTGCATCACTTTCAAATAAATGACCGTTTAATTAGAGCCAAACTGCTGCTGCTTCCTACTTATAATTGCATTTCGTTGGAAATATTGAAATGTGCTCTCAGTTGAAAGTTATTGGGTTATATAATCGGGCATTTCAAACTTTCTCGCTTTCTTAAGAATGGGACATCACATTTTCTGAGCATTTGTGGAGCTTTCAGTTATATCACAAGATCTTTGTCAGCTGATATAGTTTTCCTAGTTGCACTGGATTTGTAGATATGACAGATGTTAAAGTCACCAGTACCAGCTTTACTTAAATATCTGACACCCAGCTCCAAATATTACTTCACTAACCAGTCACTGCATCATTTTTTTGTGTGTGTTTGAGTTTGAGCCACTTCCTAATCATGACAGTTTATTGTCAGACTGATTGTTTTCATTATAAATTCATCTGCAGGTTGTTTTCTTGTTGAATAGTTTTATAGTTTGGTCTTTAAAAAAAAAAAAGAGTAAATTTTCTAAAACTTAAGGGGACATCTTCAAATGCCAAAACCCAAAAATGTACACTTTAGATCAAGAAGGCATCAAATAATCACAATTAAGAAGCAGAAACTTGAAATTGTTTTGTGTTTTTTTGACATTTTAGCACCGTTGCTGCTAATTATGTCACTGCTGGTTCACAAAATTAAAAGCAAGCATTTAATTCCCATCTCTCCTCCTCCAGAGCCTCTCCGGTGTCCAGCGAGGAGCTCCTGGTCAGCTGTGGCTTCCTGCTCTGTAAAGGCCTGGTGTCTCGTATGGACCTGGTCTCCATCCATCTGTCCTCCAGCCCCCGTCTCTTCTCCTTCCTCTCTCTGGCCTGGGGCTTCGTGGCCGACGTCGACATAGAGAGCGAGAAGTACCGTCACGTCGGAGCCGCCCGGTTCACCGTCGGCACCCTGGTGAGGCTGGCTTCTCTCCGCGTCTACAAGGGCAAGCTGGCTTACCTACCCGCCACCAAGCAGCACAACAACCAGGAGGGTTTGAGAAATAACACGACGGGCCACTGCAACAACCAGGCCTCCTCCCTGACTCCAGCCCCCGTCCTGTGCCGACCGTCCAGAGACTCGTCCTGCAACAACACTTTCCACAACTCCTGCCACTCCAACAACTCCCTCAAAGTGAGGAGGTCGGAGAGCACGCCTTCCCGAAGCGCCACCAAAGCCCCCGCCGGCCCGCCCGACTCCCTGCTGGTGCCTCTGGACCAGCCGCTGCCCGCCAACTGGGTGGTGGTGCCCGAGGAAGACTTTGTCCTCATGCTGGCCATGTACCAGTCCCACCTGGCCGAGGACCTCCTGGCAGCACCGGACGCCGCCTTGAACGACGGCGTCATTCACCTTTTCTACGTTAGAGCTGGGATATCTCGCACCGCGCTGCTGAGGCTGTTTCTGGCCATGGAGAAGGGCGCACATCTGGCCACTAACTGTCAACATCTGGTGCACACTAAGGTGAGAGCGCTGAGGCTGGAGCCGTACTCACCCAAAGGGATAATAACAGTCGATGGAGAAGTGGTGGAATACGGTCCGTTGCAGGCAGAAGTACACGGAGGCCTGTCGAGATTAATCACTGGATGAACCGAACAAGCAGCGCTGCCAGCTTTCATCTCTGCTGTTTGAGGCTGATGGTGTTGATTAAACACAGTCGAGCATTTCAGATCAGAAGGGTCCAGGTACAGGAGCAAAGCAATGGATGTAAGACTCATTTACATGGATCTGCTAACGGATCCTCTCAGCAGCAGACTGGAAAAAAAAAAAACATCTGAAGACGCTGTGATGTTGGACGAGGTTTTCTAACAAGGCGCTGTGTGGGGGGAGCCAGAGTGTTCAATATTAGATAAATAAATCATTACCTGTGAAATAAATGATCACAGAAACACATTTAAATGTAATCAGAAAACTTGGTGCTTTAACCAGAGTTGCTCGTGCGTCTTTTCACAATAAGAGCATTTATTGCAGATATTTTCTATTTCAAAACTTTTCCAACTTCTGTCTTTATTTTGAAGTCTTTATCTGGCAATCACAACTTAAAACATATATTTTTATGTTTTTGGCTTGTGTACAACATTTAAAAAATACATCACCTTTTAAATTTAGTGATAAAAATCAAATAAAATGACAATTAGTGTTCAGAAAAAGGACATTTTGAGCAAAACTGCTAGAAAAGTAGAAATGACCTGCAATAAACTCTGTGAAAAGAAGCATGATTTAATGTCATAATATTGAGCCAAGCCTTAAAAACGTATGAATAATTCATTCATAATTATTATAATTTAATGCCTCTATTTATTTCATGTTGAACACTCTGTGGCCGTGGACCGTCGGCACGCAAAAACAGAAACAGACCGACATGTTTTATCATCTCACGATAAAGCGTTTAACCTCCACAGACAGTAAATCCATCACCATCTTTAACCTTTCATCTCGTTCGCTGCTGCTGCTGCTGCTGCATGGAGGACGATGTTTTCTCTGCGCTGAAGCCAGAATTACAGCTTCTTATGCAACGGCAAAAGGATTTGATTGTTTTTGCCTTCATGGCTTCTCTGCAGTACGATGAAAACTCTGTGTGTGTGTTTATGTGTGTGTGTGTGTGTGTGTGTGTTGCAGTACATGTGAGGTTGCAGAGATGTCATCATGGCTCTGTCCATCCGCGACTGTTTTACTGAACACAGAAAGCCTCAAATAATCAGTTAAGGCCAAAAGTCTCAGCTTAGCTCTTCACGGATGCGTTGTTGAGTCTGGGACGCTGATCTGCTTTGACGTGGCACATTAGTGACTTCTTACTCCAGTGTAACTAACACCAACCCCTGCAAAGCACATGTAATATTTATTTTCACATATCAAAAAGCCACTTGAGCGGTCGTCCTGCAGCTTGTTTCGCGTGCCTGCTTTCCCGTCAGAGGGAGGCTGCGTTTGTTGTGCTTTCGCTCCGAGTCCCAGACGGTTTCAGATCTGTTGCCTTAAAGTCTCGATGGCTCCCGTCCTGTTTCACAAAAAGCAGTTTGGGAGCCTCTAAACGGTGCCGGCATCCCGCAAATGATTGTCGCTCACAAACTGCAGATAAATTTGCAATATTATTCCTCCTGCGTGTTCCTACAGGAGTCACAATCATCGTGTTTGTTTTGGGGGGAGTTAAAAGCACCAAATTAAAACGAGGGAAAATGGATCTCACGTTGAAAGTTGCAGCTCGCGTGTTGTGAATTTAATGAAACAGACGCCAGGTTTTTTGTAAACAACCGTGTTCACTTAATTTGACGTGCAGTCGGAGTAATCAGATTCATGTTTGTTTCTGCTTCATCATCTGTTTTCTACCCGATGAGGAGACGGATACTAATGTAGATATGATGTCAGGAGTGCTGCAGAACTAAAGGAAGAAATCTACCATGAAACACTGAAACACAGTTGAAATGAAACAACAAAAACCCACTGATGGAAAATGTGTTTGAGTAACTCCAGGTTTTCTCACTTCTCCACCTGTTTTGCTTTTTGCCGTCTAAATGTTAGCGTCTTATTTTTATGTTTTTCATTAAATATCTACTGGTAAAGCCCGACTGATATATCGGTATGTTTTCTGCCGATGTTGGCCCATCACAGCTGTATCGGTATCGGCGTGTATGTTGTCCGATATTCGCCAGTCTGAAAACTTTCTTGTAGAAAACATAATGCAGAAAAAGATGCTTTGGATCACTTAGAAACTGTCATCACATAGCAGCTCCTTTGTTTGCTGTCAGCTCAGCCTGCAGCACATGTAGCAGAGCACACAGCTGAGCAGACGGTGGTGCAGAGTCAACCAGTGTCTTTACATTAAAGGATGAACTAATTAGTGATTTACAGTGCTTAAAAGTTCATCAACATGTATAAACAATATCAGAATTTCTGACTACAGAAAATTGATATCAGCCCTAGAAGTCCACCATCGCTCAGGCTTTAATTACTCGTAATTGTTTTATTTCTTTGAGCAGGTTTTAAAATCTCTGTCGCCTCGAGAATCAATGAACGCAGATTTGTTTGGAGGTATGAGGTTTCTTTTTTTTTTATCAGACAATGAGTATTTTTTAGATAGAAGCTGTTTTTTGACATGTTTGGACTTGTTACTTCAGTCTTCCTCAGAAACTTAGGCCTGTGTGTGGTATCAGCTGAAGGTTTTCTGGTTTCCTGATAAAGACACGTCACCACAGACGTAAGCGACGTTTCTGAGGAAGACTGAAGTGATTCGTCAAAGGTAAAAACAGCTCCCGATAAAAAAAAAAAAGAAACCTGATACCTATAATCAGAGTGGACAAAATGAACCTAATCATGCAGATTTGTTTGTTTGTGCTTCTGGTTGTGAAAAGACGTCCGTTTATATCAGGACTGCTTCTTAAAGTAGTTTTAATGAACACTGATTGTCCACAGTGGATCATCCAGAGCGACGACAACACCAAGTGATGCTGCTTTTTGATATTTTGCGTTCTTTGCTTCGTTCTCTAAACTGTTATTGTGGTTTAGGCAGACTTCTCAGAGACATTAAAAGCCGCTCAAATGAAAGCTGAACCATCTGCATGACTAATTATCACTCGGGTTGTTTACGGCGCCTTTTATCACAGGGTCCAGTTTTTTATTGTTTGGTGCTGTTTTTTTTCTACATTTGTGTATCGCTGGCAGAAATACAAGACATCCTGTGGAAAGTGGTGCCTCTAAAATATAAAATTACAACATCTAGCGCCAGAAAAACGTCCAGGTTCTGGAGCGACTGAACAGAACAAACTGCTGTGGCCGGTGTTTGAGTGTTTGCTGGTGGGTTTCCTCCCTCAGACAGCTGCTGTGGCTCCTGCTCTGTCCTGCAGCTCTGCTCCCGGTCGGTTGATTGATGTGTTTTTTTGCCTCGATGTGCTTCATGCTGCTGCACCCTCCATCCCTCCCTCCATCCCTCCCTCCATCCCTCCACACCACTCTTCTTCTCCTCCTCCTTTGCTGCTGCTTTCATGCATTCGTCCAGTGCTACAGTGCTCTGCAGAGCTGAATTTATCAATGATCATCACCGAGGTGTCCTTAACACTGAGCTTTAAGTCACATAGAGGAAATTGCAATGCATGTTTTGAAGCTTTTTTTTTTCATTTGTCTGCTTAAATTCAACCAGATTCAAAGTGAAACCAGCACTGAGGAGCCTTAAACGAGGGTGAGGGGTGGGGAGGGGGGTTGGAGGCTGGTTAAAACAGAGAGTGAGTGGACAGAGGGAGGAGGAGGAGGAGGAGGAGGAAGAGGAAGAGGAGGGGGAGATATCGACTTGTTTAATGCTGCATGAGGTAGGCGGCGTTGTGATCCTGACAGGGCGCCCTCATTCTTTCTCCTCGCCACAAGAAACCATCGGGGAACATTAGCAAACTGTCCTGTGAGAAAGACAGAAGGACGAGTTTCACATTAAGACGAGCACAAGCTGTCAGGACGGCGGCGGCGGCGGCGGCTCAGTTTGAGGACCAAAAAAGATGGATTTAAAAGCTCTGATGTGCCTACAGAGTCACAGCAAACATGCAGATTATTCCATGTTTTGTGTTTTATGCCACGACTGTTGACCAAAATCAGTTTCCCCACGAGAGGACTTTCTTTTCTACATGTTTTTTGCACAACATACGCGTTGCCAGTGCCGTTCTGAAGCCTTCTCGGGGCATTGAGGTGGAGTTATTTAACTGATTCACAGATTTAGTTTGTTTAAATTATATTCACTCATGAAGGACTCTGCAGCAGGAGTTCAGCTCGAGCGCGACAAGCACATGAGATGGAAACAGTACTTGAAAAAACCTGCTTGTTTCATTTTCTTTCAGCCGTTGTTTCAGGAGACAGAGGTGGTCTGAAGCGCCTGAACCCAAAGTTTCGGAGGTTTCAGTAGCAGCAGGAAAATGTTTTCTGCTCTTATTTACCACCTGACATTTATATAAATCGCTAAAAACTCTTGGTTTTGGCGCCTCAGGCCACTTTCATCCTTTTTATTTTGTTTCTATGCAAAGTCAGACATTGTTGATGCAGTGGTCCTTTAACATGTTTGATGTGCCTTGATTGTGCTGCCTCCCGGTGGTTTGAATTTGGCGGTGCATCCACTCACTTATCATGCGCTAACAGGCTGAATTTTGTTTGTTCTCTCATCAGTATTTTGAAAACTCCCAGACGTTTGGAGGAATGGACAAATTGCACGACTCAGTTAAATATTTTATGATGAAACCAAAAAAATAAAAAAACACTCCTTTGTCAGAAATATTAGAAATTTTACATCATGCTTCTCTCCAAACTGTGTAGTTTCAGTACTGTGATGTTTTGTGAACCTGCATCCAGAGTGAAACCTGTAGAAGCTGAGAAATAATCATCAATATGTGATTTAAAAAAAAGGAGTCCAGTTTCTGAAATGAGATGAAGAACCTGATTTAAATTCTTCTGTTGTCGCCTCATCTGACTGTTGATTTGCCGTTTATGTCTTTATCTGCTGCTTCTCAACTGTTGTCGTCTTTGTGTGTTTAAATGTTTACGGTGAAGGGAAAATAGTCTTTTTTTTTTATTATTGTTTTTTTTCTGGCACACTGAAGATTGAATGACTGATTCTGTATTCAAAGAGAGTTCTATTTTTCGATTTAGACAAATGTCTGTACGTTTTCTATGATCAAATCAAACATTCTGCTGGAGTGTTTTTGATTAAAAAAATAAATTAAATGATGGCAAATAAGCTGCTCGTGGTTTTGGTTTGTGAAACGTTTGGCTGTGTGTCTGGTTTTGGATTATTATTATTCTGCTGTTTCTGGCTTTAAACCGTTGAGCAGTTATTTTTCTGTTTGCTGGTTTAATCATCCTTGTTGAATTCACAAGTCTTATTTCTGTGGCTGTCCGATTTCCTCTTTTTTTGCTTTCCAACATTGAATCGTGGTCAATTTAAATTGGCTTTATTGTCAGGAATTTGAAAAAAAAAGACTTGTGTTAAAATGAAAACTAATTTCTACAAAGTAATGTCAATTAATTAGAAATATAAAACAAAGAAAAAGTGATCCACGCCCTTCAAAACCCCCTTCTTTTGTATTTAGTAGGTTGTACGTAAACAGCCTTAGGTTAAGGTCTGGACTAGCTGCTCCAGAACATTCACCTTGTTGTCTGTAAACCATTTCTGTCCAGTTTTGGTTGATGCTTTGGCTCATCGTCCTGCTGGAAAATAAATCTTCTTCCAAGTTGCGGTTCTCGTGCCGGCTGCATCAGGTTGTCCTCCAGGATTTACTTACATTTTGCTTCATTCATTTCATTCACAAGCCTCCCAGGACCTGCTGTTATGAAGCATCCCCACATTATGATGCTGCCACCTCCGTGCTTTATGATGGGGATGGCGTGTTTGTCATGAAGTGCAGAGTTTGGTGTTCACCAATCATAGTGTCTAGTCCAGGGGTGTCCAATCCTGGTCCTCGAGAGCCCCTATCCAGCGTGTTTTAGAAGTTTCCCTCTTCCAACACACCTGATTCACATGATCAGGATCGTTATCAGGCTTCTGCAGAGCTTGATGATGAGCTGATCATGTGAATCAGGTATGTTGGAAGAGGGAAATATCTAAAACACGCTGGATAGGGGCTCTCGAGGACCAGGATTAGGCACCCCTGGTCTAGTCTGACGGCCGAAAAATCTCAACTTTGGTCTCATCAGACAAAAAAAAACCTTCTTTCAGTTGTCTGTAGAGTCTTCCACGTCTTCTGGTAAACCCTCGTTGAGCTTTAATATGAGTTTTTTTTAATTGTTGTTTTCCTTTCCCGCTCTACCATAAAGCTTGGACTGGTGAAGACCAGTCTCTCCCATCTCAGCTACTGGAGCTTTCAGATGACTCATATGTGTCTTGGTGACCACCCAACTCGTCTCTTTCTTGCACAGTCACTCAGCCGTTTGAGGACAGCCTGCTCTGGGCGGATATACGAATGTGCCACAATCGTTCCATTTCTTAACGATGGATTTAATTGCACTCTAAGGGATTAATAGGGACATTGAATTTTCTTGTACTCATTCCCCAACTTTTGATTTTGCAATGACTTTTTCAAAAAGTTGCTTGGAGCCTTCTTTTGTCTTCATGGTGTAGTTAGAACCAGGAGCACTGATTCACTGATGACTGGACCTTCCAGATGCGAGTGTCTTTATACTAAAATCACTTGTGACACATTCACTGCACTCAGATGATCTCATTTCACCAGTTGTGTGACTTGTAGCACCAATGGGCTGCACTTATGTTGAATTAGGTCAAGAGTGACGTTAAAAGGGCTGAATACTCATGCAGTGACTTCATTTTACTTAAAGAAATCTGGTTTAACTTGCAAACTTCTCATCAAAAAGTAAAATCAAACTGACCAGGACTCAATGTTGGAAACCATTAAATAAAAGAAAACTTCCAAGAGCGGTGACTATGTTTTATATGGACTGCACTTCAACACTCATAAGGCTACTCAGAAGATCTGAAACACTCTCAGAAACAGGATGCTTTAAGGTTTGTTTGCACATCTTGACTGACATGTCGGCATCATAACCAGTTTAACAGACAGTGGGGGAAAAGCAACGATAATTGTCNGGACGTAGTGATATTGCAGGTTTTTGACACTTCCGGGTTGGCTTCATTTTTCAGGGCTGGTTGCTACGTCCATCTTTTATACAGTCTATGGCCATAACACTAGCAAATATTTAAATGAAACCATCTGAGAGAAAACTATTCACCAGCCAGAAAAGTTGTGAAACACTGGTTTAATTTTTAATTTTATAAGCTCAGACTTTGATCGATTTTACCCGTATTTTATGAGCTTTTCCTGTTAGCTGTGTGCTATTAAATTCACATTTATGTCCTTCTCATGCGTGTTTTTTTAGGATAAGCCTTTGCAGTGGTACAACAGCAAAGAGCAAATGTGTAGGGAACATAAAAATATAGAATTGTCGATATATAATAAAAATAAAGAAGTCCTGTTGATATTGTACAGATTCTACCAAATGTGGAAATTCAGGTATTATTGCCAGAAGGAAGGAAAATAGTGATGTTGCACGTATTATATTATTATATTTTAATACAACAATATTGCACAGACTCTTTCATAACGAGAAATACTGATGAATCAATGATATTTTGTCAAACAATAATACTGTTGTAATAAATTCAGGTTGAATTGTGTTAACTTTAATGACATTTCAGTCAAGTTAATAACCAAAAAACCTGCAAAAACTAACACCGTCGAGCAGCAGCAGCAGCCATTATTTCACACAGCTTCAGCTTTATTTTGTGTTTACTGCTAATTAGCAAATGTCAGCATGTTAACACACCCAGCTGAGACGGTGAACACAGCCAGTGTGTTGGTGTTTAGCTCAAAGCACCGCTGCGCTTAAGTGGAAGCACTCAAGTATTGATGACTCTCAGTTTTGCACGAAAGAGTAATAAAAAAAAAAAGCACAGACAGTATTTCCCTGTGAAGTGTAACAGAGTAGACGTGTGCTCAGCTACCGTCCATCACTGATCCTCTGGTGCACTAGAGGCAGATACAGCCGGGACGGAGACGAGCTGGAAATCAAGTTATTTCTTGACCTTTTTACCAGACATGTGATTCGAATGTGGCAGAGCTGTGGAAATGTAGATGAGACCGTTTGGCCTGGTGCATGAATGGAGGATGATGAATATGTAGATATGTGAACTCCGCTGAGACGTCACTGTAATTGGCTGTTGGTGGTAACAGCAGGCAGCTCCTGTGTGTCCGTGTCATGCGTTCGTGTTTGTGTGTCATCCTGACCTTCCACCTCTGACTCCGTTCTCCCAGATGGGGTTGTCTTTGTTTCTCTGACCGGCCTGTCACGTCTGAAGGCCCATAAGCTGATTCTCTCCACCCGACTCCCCCCACAGCCCAGCGGGGCTCCACCCTCCAGCTCCTCTCTCCTCTTCTGTGTTTTTTTAGATTGAACAACAAGGTCACCGTTAGCCCTGCATTGTGTAACACTCCTCTTATAGTTCGCTCCCCCAAAACAAACTGAAGCCTCGACCCACTTCCTAAAAATATTAAGTGCACTTTGCTGTTTTATTTTGGGGTCTGCAGCTTTGAAGGCAGACTTTTAACCGCGTCTCGAGACGAAGCAGTAGCTGTCTTCTCAAAATGTAAGAATTTGTTGCTTTTCTCACAATTTAATGAATCGAAAGCTGAATCAATGATGAAAATGAAAATTAGATAAAGCCCTAGATTTATGTTGGATCTGGTGCATCGCTTTCAAATAAATGACCGTTTAATTAGAGCCAAACTGCTGCTGCTTCCTACTTATAATTGCATTTCGTTGGAAATATTGAAATGTGCTCTCAGTTGAAAGTTATTGGGTTATATAATCGGGCATTTCAAACTTTCTCGCTTTCTTAAGAATGGGACATCACATTTTCTGAGCATTTGTGGAGCTTTCAGTTATATCACAAGATCTTTGTCAGCTGATATAGTTTTCCTAGTTGCACTGGATTTGTAGATATGACAGATGTTAAAGTCACCAGTACCAGCTTTACTTAAATATCTGACACCCAGCTCCAAATATTACTTCACTAACCAGTCACTGCATCATTTTTTTGTGTGTGTTTGAGTTTGAGCCACTTCCTAATCATGACAGTTTATTGTCAGACTGATTGTTTTCATTATAAATTCATCTGCAGGTTGTTTTCTTGTTGAATAGTTTTATAGTTTGGTCTTTAAAAAAAAAAAAGAGTAAATTTTCTAAAACTTAAGGGGACATCTTCAAATGCCAAAACCCAAAAATGTACACTTTAGATCAAGAAGGCATCAAATAATCACAATTAAGAAGCAGAAACTTGAAATTGTTTTGTGTTTTTTTGACATTTTAGCACCGTTGCTGCTAATTATGTCACTGCTGGTTCACAAAATTAAAAGCAAGCATTTAATTCCCATCTCTCCTCCTCCAGAGCCTCTCCGGTGTCCAGCGAGGAGCTCCTGGTCAGCTGTGGCTTCCTGCTCTGTAAAGGCCTGGTGTCTCGTATGGACCTGGTCTCCATCCATCTGTCCTCCAGCCCCCGTCTCTTCTCCTTCCTCTCTCTGGCCTGGGGCTTCGTGGCCGACGTCGACATAGAGAGCGAGAAGTACCGTCACGTCGGAGCCGCCCGGTTCACCGTCGGCACCCTGGTGAGGCTGGCTTCTCTCCGCGTCTACAAGGGCAAGCTGGCTTACCTACCCGCCACCAAGCAGCACAACAACCAGGAGGGTTTGAGAAATAACACGACGGGCCACTGCAACAACCAGGCCTCCTCCCTGACTCCAGCCCCCGTCCTGTGCCGACCGTCCAGAGACTCGTCCTGCAACAACACTTTCCACAACTCCTGCCACTCCAACAACTCCCTCAAAGTGAGGAGGTCGGAGAGCACGCCTTCCCGAAGCGCCACCAAAGCCCCCGCCGGCCCGCCCGACTCCCTGCTGGTGCCTCTGGACCAGCCGCTGCCCGCCAACTGGGTGGTGGTGCCCGAGGAAGACTTTGTCCTCATGCTGGCCATGTACCAGTCCCACCTGGCCGAGGACCTCCTGGCAGCACCGGACGCCGCCTTGGACGACGGCGTCATTCACCTTTTCTACGTTAGAGCTGGGATATCTCGCACCGCGCTGCTGAGGCTGTTTCTGGCCATGGAGAAGGGCGCACATCTGGCCACTAACTGTCAACATCTGGTGCACACTAAGGTGAGAGCGCTGAGGCTGGAGCCGTACTCACCCAAAGGGATAATAACAGTCGATGGAGAAGTGGTGGAATACGGTCCGTTGCAGGCAGAAGTACACGGAGGCCTGTCGAGATTAATCACTGGATGAACCGAACAAGCAGCGCTGCCAGCTTTCATCTCTGCTGTTTGAGGCTGATGGTGTTGATTAAACACAGTCGAGCATTTCAGATCAGAAGGGTCCAGGTACAGGAGCAAAGCAATGGATGTAAGACTCATTTACATGGATCTGCTAACGGATCCTCTCAGCAGCAGACTGGAAAAAAAAAAAACATCTGAAGACGCTGTGATGTTGGACGAGGTTTTCTAACAAGGCGCTGTGTGGGGGGAGCCAGAGTGTTCAATATTAGATAAATAAATCATTACCTGTGAAATAAATGATCACAGAAACACATTTAAATGTAATCAGAAAACTTGGTGCTTTAACCAGAGTTGCTCGTGCGTCTTTTCACAATAAGAGCATTTATTGCAGATATTTTCTATTTCAAAACTTTTCCAACTTCTGTCTTTATTTTGAAGTCTTTATCTGGCAATCACAACTTAAAACATATATTTTTATGTTTTTGGCTTGTGTACAACATTTAAAAAATACATCACCTTTTAAATTTAGTGATAAAAATCAAATAAAATGACAATTAGTGTTCAGAAAAAGGACATTTTGAGCAAAACTGCTAGAAAAGTAGAAATGACCTGCAATAAACTCTGTGAAAAGAAGCATGATTTAATGTCATAATATTGAGCCAAGCCTTAAAAACGTATGAATAATTCATTCATAATTATTATAATTTAATGCCTCTATTTATTTCATGTTGAACACTCTGTGGCCGTGGACCGTCGGCACGCAAAAACAGAAACAGACCGACATGTTTTATCATCTCACGATAAAGCGTTTAACCTCCACAGACAGTAAATCCATCACCATCTTTAACCTTTCATCTCGTTCGCTGCTGCTGCTGCTGCTGCATGGAGGACGATGTTTTCTCTGCGCTGAAGCCAGAATTACAGCTTCTTATGCAACGGCAAAAGGATTTGATTGTTTTTGCCTTCATGGCTTCTCTGCAGTACGATGAAAACTCTGTGTGTGTGTTTATGTGTGTGTGTGTGTGTGTGTGTGTTGCAGTACATGTGAGGTTGCAGAGATGTCATCATGGCTCTGTCCATCCGCGACTGTTTTACTGAACACAGAAAGCCTCAAATAATCAGTTAAGGCCAAAAGTCTCAGCTTAGCTCTTCACGGATGCGTTGTTGAGTCTGGGACGCTGATCTGCTTTGACGTGGCACATTAGTGACTTCTTACTCCAGTGTAACTAACACCAACCCCTGCAAAGCACATGTAATATTTATTTTCACATATCAAAAAGCCACTTGAGCGGTCGTCCTGCAGCTTGTTTCGCGTGCCTGCTTTCCCGTCAGAGGGAGGCTGCGTTTGTTGTGCTTTCGCTCCGAGTCCCAGACGGTTTCAGATCTGTTGCCTTAAAGTCTCGATGGCTCCCGTCCTGTTTCACAAAAAGCAGTTTGGGAGCCTCTAAACGGTGCCGGCATCCCGCAAATGATTGTCGCTCACAAACTGCAGATAAATTTGCAATATTATTCCTCCTGCGTGTTCCTACAGGAGTCACAATCATCGTGTTTGTTTTGGGGGGAGTTAAAAGCACCAAATTAAAACGAGGGAAAATGGATCTCACGTTGAAAGTTGCAGCTCGCGTGTTGTGAATTTAATGAAACAGACGCCAGGTTTTTTGTAAACAACCGTGTTCACTTAATTTGACGTGCAGTCGGAGTAATCAGATTCATGTTTGTTTCTGCTTCATCATCTGTTTTCTACCCGATGAGGAGACGGATACTAATGTAGATATGATGTCAGGAGTGCTGCAGAACTAAAGGAAGAAATCTACCATGAAACACTGAAACACAGTTGAAATGAAACAACAAAAACCCACTGATGGAAAATGTGTTTGAGTAACTCCAGGTTTTCTCACTTCTCCACCTGTTTTGCTTTTTGCCGTCTAAATGTTAGCGTCTTATTTTTATGTTTTTCATTAAATATCTACTGGTAAAGCCCGACTGATATATCGGTATGTTTTCTGCCGATGTTGGCCCATCACAGCTGTATCGGTATCGGCGTGTATGTTGTCCGATATTCGCCAGTCTGAAAACTTTCTTGTAGAAAACATAATGCAGAAAAAGATGCTTTGGATCACTTAGAAACTGTCATCACATAGCAGCTCCTTTGTTTGCTGTCAGCTCAGCCTGCAGCACATGTAGCAGAGCACACAGCTGAGCAGACGGTGGTGCAGAGTCAACCAGTGTCTTTACATTAAAGGATGAACTAATTAGTGATTTACAGTGCTTAAAAGTTCATCAACATGTATAAACAATATCAGAATTTCTGACTACAGAAAATTGATATCAGCCCTAGAAGTCCACCATCGCTCAGGCTTTAATTACTCGTAATTGTTTTATTTCTTTGAGCAGGTTTTAAAATCTCTGTCGCCTCGAGAATCAATGAACGCAGATTTGTTTGGAGGTATGAGGTTTCTTTTTTTTTTATCAGACAATGAGTATTTTTTAGATAGAAGCTGTTTTTTGACATGTTTGGACTTGTTACTTCAGTCTTCCTCAGAAACTTAGGCCTGTGTGTGGTATCAGCTGAAGGTTTTCTGGTTTCCTGATAAAGACACGTCACCACAGACGTAAGCGACGTTTCTGAGGAAGACTGAAGTGATTCGTCAAAGGTAAAAACAGCTCCCGATAAAAAAAAAAAAGAAACCTGATACCTATAATCAGAGTGGACAAAATGAACCTAATCATGCAGATTTGTTTGTTTGTGCTTCTGGTTGTGAAAAGACGTCCGTTTATATCAGGACTGCTTCTTAAAGTAGTTTTAATGAACACTGATTGTCCACAGTGGATCATCCAGAGCGACGACAACACCAAGTGATGCTGCTTTTTGATATTTTGCGTTCTTTGCTTCGTTCTCTAAACTGTTATTGTGGTTTAGGCAGACTTCTCAGAGACATTAAAAGCCGCTCAAATGAAAGCTGAACCATCTGCATGACTAATTATCACTCGGGTTGTTTACGGCGCCTTTTATCACAGGGTCCAGTTTTTTATTGTTTGGTGCTGTTTTTTTTCTACATTTGTGTATCGCTGGCAGAAATACAAGACATCCTGTGGAAAGTGGTGCCTCTAAAATATAAAATTACAACATCTAGCGCCAGAAAAACGTCCAGGTTCTGGAGCGACTGAACAGAACAAACTGCTGTGGCCGGTGTTTGAGTGTTTGCTGGTGGGTTTCCTCCCTCAGACAGCTGCTGTGGCTCCTGCTCTGTCCTGCAGCTCTGCTCCCGGTCGGTTGATTGATGTGTTTTTTTGCCTCGATGTGCTTCATGCTGCTGCACCCTCCATCCCTCCCTCCATCCCTCCCTCCATCCCTCCACACCACTCTTCTTCTCCTCCTCCTTTGCTGCTGCTTTCATGCATTCGTCCAGTGCTACAGTGCTCTGCAGAGCTGAATTTATCAATGATCATCACCGAGGTGTCCTTAACACTGAGCTTTAAGTCACATAGAGGAAATTGCAATGCATGTTTTGAAGCTTTTTTTTTTCATTTGTCTGCTTAAATTCAACCAGATTCAAAGTGAAACCAGCACTGAGGAGCCTTAAACGAGGGTGAGGGGTGGGGAGGGGGGTTGGAGGCTGGTTAAAACAGAGAGTGAGTGGACAGAGGGAGGAGGAGGAGGAGGAGGAGGAAGAGGAAGAGGAGGGGGAGATATCGACTTGTTTAATGCTGCATGAGGTAGGCGGCGTTGTGATCCTGACAGGGCGCCCTCATTCTTTCTCCTCGCCACAAGAAACCATCGGGGAACATTAGCAAACTGTCCTGTGAGAAAGACAGAAGGACGAGTTTCACATTAAGACGAGCACAAGCTGTCAGGACGGTGGCGGCGGCGGCGGCGGCTCAGTTTGAGGACCAAAAAAGATGGATTTAAAAGCTCTGATGTGCCTACAGAGTCACAGCAAACATGCAGATTATTCCATGTTTTGTGTTTTATGCCACGACTGTTGACCAAAATCAGTTTCCCCACGAGAGGACTTTCTTTTCTACATGTTTTTTGCACAACATACGCGTTGCCAGTGCCGTTCTGAAGCCTTCTCGGGGCATTGAGGTGGAGTTATTTAACTGATTCACAGATTTAGTTTGTTTAAATTATATTCACTCATGAAGGACTCTGCAGCAGGAGTTCAGCTCGAGCGCGACAAGCACATGAGATGGAAACAGTACTTGAAAAAACCTGCTTGTTTCATTTTCTTTCAGCCGTTGTTTCAGGAGACAGAGGTGGTCTGAAGCGCCTGAACCCAAAGTTTCGGAGGTTTCAGTAGCAGCAGGAAAATGTTTTCTGCTCTTATTTACCACCTGACATTTATATAAATCGCTAAAAACTCTTGGTTTTGGCGCCTCAGGCCACTTTCATCCTTTTTATTTTGTTTCTATGCAAAGTCAGACATTGTTGATGCAGTGGTCCTTTAACATGTTTGATGTGCCTTGATTGTGCTGCCTCCCGGTGGTTTGAATTTGGCGGTGCATCCACTCACTTATCATGCGCTAACAGGCTGAATTTTGTTTGTTCTCTCATCAGTATTTTGAAAACTCCCAGACGTTTGGAGGAATGGACAAATTGCACGACTCAGTTAAATATTTTATGATGAAACCAAAAAAATAAAAAAACACTCCTTTGTCAGAAATATTAGAAATTTTACATCATGCTTCTCTCCAAACTGTGTAGTTTCAGTACTGTGATGTTTTGTGAACCTGCATCCAGAGTGAAACCTGTAGAAGCTGAGAAATAATCATCAATATGTGATTTAAAAAAAAGGAGTCCAGTTTCTGAAATGAGATGAAGAACCTGATTTAAATTCTTCTGTTGTCGCCTCATCTGACTGTTGATTTGCCGTTTATGTCTTTATCTGCTGCTTCTCAACTGTTGTCGTCTTTGTGTGTTTAAATGTTTACGGTGAAGGGAAAATAGTCTTTTTTTTTTATTATTGTTTTTTTTCTGGCACACTGAAGATTGAATGACTGATTCTGTATTCAAAGAGAGTTCTATTTTTCGATTTAGACAAATGTCTGTACGTTTTCTATGATCAAATCAAACATTCTGCTGGAGTGTTTTTGATTAAAAAAATAAATTAAATGATGGCAAATAAGCTGCTCGTGGTTTTGGTTTGTGAAACGTTTGGCTGTGTGTCTGGTTTTGGATTATTATTATTCTGCTGTTTCTGGCTTTAAACCGTTGAGCAGTTATTTTTCTGTTTGCTGGTTTAATCATCCTTGTTGAATTCACAAGTCTTATTTCTGTGGCTGTGCGATTTCCTCCTTTTTTTGCTTTCCAACATTGAATCGTGGTCAATTTAAATTGGCTTTATTGTC
>NW_007579701.1:55305-110106 GCF_000690725.1 Stegastes partitus | reverse complement strand
TAATTTTGTCATTTTTAAAAAAAGACAACCTGTCTTTTAAACCATGAAGCAGCGTTTTGAGGAATCGTGATTTGTTGCCGAGATATTCTGCTTGAACAAATTATTTAAACCATTACTCGAAAAAAAAAACAAAAAAAAACCTAAGTTCAAATTAATATTCCACACAGTTAGGTGCGACTATGCTAATGGCTTCTACATTCATTTCACACCTCTGTCCCCGTCTGAAAGCAGCCTCCAAATCAAGGCCATGTATCACCATGTGAGAAGATTCACTATTAATATTCTGCACCAGGCCTAATGTGGGTTTAGAGCAGAATGAGCACTCTTTGGATTCTTACTGAAAGACTGAACAAGCGGAGAGTCTGGTTGCGAGAAAAAAAAAAAAAAAAAAAGCACATTAGTAATCCTGCCAGCACACTTTTAAACTGGGTCAGTACCAAACACATTTTGGGTGTGTTACCAGCATCTTGTAGCGCTCTCTTACTACACCAAACTGTGTACAAAACACAATGGTAAAACACAGCCCGCTGCGCTCGTGGAAGTACTTCAAATAACCCTTTTGGAAAATGGAAGAAAAAAAAAAAAACACATGAGACGGAAAAGGGAAGGGAGGGAGAGTTGTGTTTTGACAGACCTGTCACAGTGGTTGCACTTAAAAGGCTTGGCGCCGGTGTGTTTGCGGTAGTGCCTCGTCAGCTCGTCGCTCCGGGCGAATCGCCACTCGCAGCCCTCCCACGAGCACTTGTACGGCTTCTCACCTGGGGGATGAAAAACACATAAGCACCTGTTTGATCGCTGGTGCACCAATCACAGGCTTGTTTGTTGTTTTGCACTCTGGATTGTAGACCCTAAATTTCTTTTAATGCTGTAGATTAGGTAAATGCATCCTGCACTTTTTTTTTTACTTGACCGAAAAGAGAGCAATGTTTAACACGGAGATGGAGAAGCTCCCACCGGTCTCCCATCTTTGCTGAACACGCAAGAAGAGGGTTGAGAGAAGTGAAGCGAGAGAGGAGGAGGAGGAAGGAGGGGAGGATTAGAGGCAAGGTGGATGAGAGAGAGAGGAGGTGAGAAGAGACCAGGAGAGGGGGGGAAAAAAGTGGAGTAGGAGAGAAGTGTTGCAGAAGTGGATTAAGGCAGAGGAGGCTGCAGATATGCCGGCAGGGGAGAGAGAGGAGGGAGGGTGGTGGTGGTGGTGGTGGTGGTGGTGGTGATAATTAGGCCAGTCACATAATGGCAAGGAAGCCACAATCTGCCAGCTGCGTCCACCTCCAAAAGATGTCACCTGCATCAGTCACATCCCATCTGGACCGGTGCTCACGGTTGAATACAGACGCGCTGACCAGCTGAGTGGCTCTGGCACATATATCCATTGAATTAAAAAAAGAAGAAGAAAGAAATCAATGCTGCTTTGTGAAGTCAAGACGAGCGTAAAGACAGTTAGTGGCATTATCTGTACCAGCTGTTGTAAAAACAAGTTTAAAAAAATCATCACTGTGTCCTGTATTTCTAATTAAAGGCCTTTTTTTGCCCCCCACTGGTGTTAAATGTCAAAAAAAAAAATGCAGTTGACACTAAAAATGCACAAGGCAAAAAAAAGCAAATCAGAAAAACAATACAAATCTCTTAACATCTGACCCGCTCGAGCACTTTCTATTAAATATACGGCGGGGCGGGCGTGTTACGGGAAAAAACTCCATTAGCGGGAATGATGTGAGTTTGGGTGGTGAGAAACGGAGGGGCGTTGGGTTACAGCAGTGATGAGGTGATAAATAAACAAGTGAGAAAAAGAGTGACCTCCAGTCTCATGAAACTGACAAAAAAAAAATAAAAACACCACCATGGGTTCGTTTTGACTGATTTGTATTAAAAGAAAAAATCCTCCACTATCATAGATGAAATTAATTTATGTCAGATAAATTGCACACTATATTATCTTCCATCCATCCATGCATGCGTGTCCCCATTGTGGCCATGCATCCCTACATACTGCCTCACTTCCCAGAAGCACCCAAAGCAGCAGGTTTGGGCCATCCGGCTCTGTCCAATGAAATTCCCGGGAGGCAGGGATGCCTGAATGTGTTGCCTAGCAATGGAAGCAAGGGGGCGGGGTGTATCTGTGTGTGTATGTGAGAAGGTGGTGGTGGTGGTGGTGGTGGTGGTAGGGGGTGTAGCGGTGAAACATGAGGAGGCAGTAGTCAGTGCAGCTGGCTGGATCTGGCAACGGCACGCCGCCATGCCACCGGCCAATTACCGAGCACGCTGGCAGAGCACGGAGGCAGTTGCCTAGCGACGGTAACCGTAGAGCTGTACAGGGCAAGAGGCGGGGAGGAGGGAGAAGTGGGGCTGGGGTGGCGATGGTAGTAGTGGTGGTGGTGCAGGAGGAGGAGGAGGAGGAGGAGAGGAGGAGGAGGGGAGGGGAGGGGGCACTAAGAGACCAGAGCCTGCAGCAGTACATAACCACTCAGCTACTGACTCCTCCAACGATACACTGCCCCCGTTGCCTAGCAACAGATCCCCCCCCCCATTCCATCCGCTCTCCTCTCCCTCAAGATGCCCTCGTACAAACAGGCAAGTAGAGCAAGTACACACTATTTTGCAAACACACACTTTCTCTCTCTCTCGCGCACACTTGACTAGAAAGGCCACTTTTAAAATACAATCTGACTGACAGGTTTAAATGGCAATCAGCGGCCCTAATCCACTGGATTAGCCTGAACTCAGCAGCATAATCTGATTATGCTCTGTTACTTTTGGATTACTTTGCCTGTAAAACATATAATGTCGATTATGAAGCTAAGTGGATTATTTGTTCCGATTTTAAAAAGAATCCCGACTGTGGACAGTGCAATTATTTATTCTGCATTATTTAATAAGAGCCTAATTTACTGCCACTCAGAGGGAGAAAAAAAAAAGTAAAAATGCTTCTTTTTTTCTCTCTCCCTCCTCCTCTGCTTTTGATGTTTTTCCCAAATAATCAAATCACATATTTCTCATCCGTAATCTGATAACTGGGTGTTTCCTGAGTCACTGTAATCCCATTATATGTAATCTGTTACTTCCGAACGCAAACGCACGCGCCCTCTCCAGCCTCTCAGGTGCCAGCGTTGGAAGTTAATTACATTCCCTCCATTAGCTGGAGCCGAAGCAGGGCATCTGGGTCTCAGAGGTCATTACAGCGGCTCTCGGAGAACGTTTTATAGGCTTCTAGCACTGCGGGCTTAGAGACGGGGAGGAGAGAGGCATGTTGGGTGAAGAGTGATGAGGGACGGGCGATCAGAGCGGGAGATTTTGTAGGGAGGTTTAGTCAAATGCGGTTCATGAATTCTGGTGGAGTAAAAATAAGAGTTAAGTGTGTGCGTGGTTAAGCACATCATCATATCACTGTTTTAGGGTGTTTGCTTAAAAAAAAAAAAAAACCCAGTCGATGGAAGCATTTGGTGTCACTTCGTCAATATCGCAGCAACTAACCGACAAAGTAGCAGCTATGGGGAATATGTGCAACACCGCCGAGGCACAGAGGGAAAGGAAAGAAGAGCCAGAGAGAGAGAGAGAGAAGAAGAAGAACCCAACAGCCGTCGTGTTTTACCCTGCCCAAAATCTAATTGTACCACTCCTTATCTGCCATAAGCCTATTCACCAAAAAGCTCTACAGGGCACTGTCATTTCAACTCAGCTCGTCTAATTCCAGATTAAATCGCAGCCTTTTCTCCGTCGGTAATTTATGGAAATAACAACTAAGAAAAAGAGGATTTGAGTAATGACATCTTTAAACTTGTCAGGATAATGGCTCAGTGAATGGGGGAGCCTGTGGCACTGCTGTCTTTTTTTTTCTGAAGAGGGTCGCTCTACTGTACCTCCTCCTCCCCCCCTCCACATCCCTGTCTTCTGTCTTCATCTACTCTTTGTTTCACTCCATGTCACTCTCTCTCTCTCTCCTCTTCTTAGCTTTTGTGTTTCCTTTTGTCATCTTACGTCGACATCTCCCCCCCCCCGCCCTTCGTCGCTCTACCTTCCTGGTTTAAATAACAAGACAGATGTTCCTTCTCGCACCTTAAGTGACACTGATAGGCTCGAGGTGGGGGTGGGGAGGGGTTCCTCGAGGAACCGTGCACTTTAAGATGCTGTATGGAGCATATAGTGCCATCATTAAATCGCTATAATTTTTAAACAATTTACTGAAGAGGGGGGGAAAAGAAAGGGCACGCCACATTAGCTGGGAAATGACATTTTGATCTGACAGGGATCGTCCTTGTTTTTACCAGGTGGTGTCATATTATAGTGAATGTTGGTTATCAAGACAATGTTAGCTTCTAAAATTCGAGAATGTGTCTCTGTTTAGTATTAAATATATATGGATCAGCCCCAACTTTAAAACCTAGTAGGGTAGGTTTCGGAAAACAGCACAGTTAGCGTTAAAGCTAATCTAATATTGTGTAGGTCACCCTCAGGGCAACAAAACAGCTCGGATCCATCCACCATTTAAACCTCAGGGGGTGTCCTGTTGGGTCCACCACCAGGATGCTGGCACTAGATTGTTGGGTTCCATCTTGGGAACGCTCGATCAGGTTGAGATCTAAGGAACTGGGAGGCCCGATTACCACTTTAGGCTCTTTGTTGTGCTTTTCTTGTTATTCCTGAGTAGTTTTTGTGGTGTGATGAGGAAATACTGATGCTTTCTGAAGTTTTCCAGCAAAACATCATAGTTTTATACACCTGATCTACCAATTAGTGTATATTTAAATAAACAGCAATCTAACAATGTGACCTTGGGCTCTGAAGAACTAGCTGTGATTGTCCAAATGACGCCCTTGTTGCCCAAAAACTACATTCGTATTCAACTAAACTGCAGTTTCACGCATGTTTTGAAAAAAGTGTTTTTGCTCCCTGAAAGGCAAGATAGGTACATCAGCTAAAGTCCTTTTGCCAAACAGACCAGGTGTTGCATCACATGTTGGGCCATCAGTCTTCTGTTTTTATTTGTTTACTTCTCAGTTTACTGGTTAAGTTTAGGCTCCAAAACTAAGCGGGTAGGTTTAGCCAAACAGCACAGTTTTAGTTAGAATATTTCAAAACGTGTTTGAAGCTTCTTCTTCATTTTTCTTCAGTAAAGCAACAAGATAAATGGCAAAGATGTAATGACGAGAACCATATTTGAGATACTTAACAAACAGAATCCAGGAGTAAATACGTTTACTACTGGATTGTTGTTGAATGGGGGTGTTGTTTTCAGGAGATAGGGCTGTAACTGACTACTTGAATAGACTAATAAAAGCAACCAAGAAATAAAAACGCAGAAAGAAAGCATGTAACCAGCCGACCTACATCACCATCTGCACAACCATTCTAGCTAACAAGTTGCTTCCTTGATACTTTTCCCTATTTGCTGCTCGTTTTGCTCGTCACGCAAGTCAAATGAATCTCCCTTCTAAGTAGAGTCCACGTCTTACAGAGCACCAAACACCAGCATCATGTTCTGGTTCTCATCTGGACACTCAAGATGATTCATCTCTAGTTTGTTTAAGACCTCATGCCCAGCTTTTTTTTTTTTTTTGCTTGTATGGATTTTGTGAGCGGACAGCACCGATGGCACCGTTCTCCCATGAAGCTGGCCCAGTTGGCGTGGAGTTTAATCACAGGGGCTGTAGACACGCCACACTGGGGAAATCAATGATGGCATGTCTGTGCCCTTTGTTCCAGTCAGGCTGATGCCTGCGCACCACGGAGGGTGTGATCACACGTCCGGCATGTTTTCATTATCCTTAACATGCAGAAATTGACAAGTTGACTTTTTTTTTTTTCCAAATTCACACCCCGCACAAAAAAAAAAAATACAAGCGAGCCAGAGCTGGTAAACAAGTCGCATGTCTTTGTTGCACAGCTTTGGCGATCTGTCAACCAAACAGTGGATGGATTTAGATGCCGGGGAGCGCACAAATCTAATATGAGTCGCTGTAACTTGGTTTAGCGTGATGGACGCTCTTTGCTGTATTTCCTCCGGTTAAGTAAAGACTCGTGGCCACACGTCAGATGTCAATATTCATCTCGTTCCACCCCTGAAAGCTTTTCTTCGAGGGGTGGGGGTGGGGGTAGAGACTGAGCCCAATTATTTCCAGCAGAACACTGTTCACACCTTGCCAAACTACTCAGGAGCTAAACACTTCAGCGGTGCTTTATTACCGGACCGAGCCCGCCGATGGCCTCCCTGAGATTATGACGCGCTTTAATTCAAGCATATTTTCCCTGATTTTAAAACCGGTTCCTGCAAAATCAAACCTCAGAAACACTGACCTAGACTTACAGAGGACGGACGGCAGGGCCTGAAATAAAGTGGGGAAATGGCGGCCTATCCAGGTCAATCCATCCATCACTGTGCAGTTACTCAGACGGAGGACAGCTCCCTGACAGAGGTCTGAGTGGTTTGGGATTGAGATGGAGGAGCGGGAGAGTTATAGCTCCTGAACCCTCCCCCGCCTCCTCCTTCCTCCTTCCTTCTTGAGAAGAACCTTGACAAGGAGGACCTGCCCTGGTTTGGCACAGAGAAGTACTTAGGTAGGAAGAGAGGGATAAGAGAAGTGGGCTTTTCTTAAATCATCACATTTTTATCTGTGATATTTCCATATTTCACAGAGGCCTGTTCTGTGATTACAGAAGCCGCTTCCTTATCACCTCCTGTGCATTTTGTACGTGTGTCCAAGAATGTGAAGCAGGTGGATTTTCCTCAATTATCTCAAGTCGGGTTATCAAAGAACTCAGGAGCACTGACTGGTTGGAGGGACGGGTGCAGTGTGAACATAAACCACAGAGAGATCACCGCCGATAGAACTGGTAGAAGGAAAAAAAAAAAAACGTGGTGCTAATCCAAAGAAAAGACAAGAGCCGGATTGGGTTTAATATGAAAAAAGATTTTGATTCGGTTCTGCAACACAGACATGCTACCTATGTCTTGCTCAGCAGCCGTTTAGCTTCAGCATCGAGCCTTTTTAACCTGTCACCAGCAATGAGCGTCAATCACTTTCATTACCGGCAGGTGTATCAAGTTGCTACCTCTGGTGAGAGAGGTGTCCTCAGAAATGGAAATGATCACTTACATCTAAAAACTAACATGCTTGCATCCACAAATCATATTCACATTATGCAACCATGTATGCATTTACAACAATTAATGTAGCTCACGTGAGACGACAGCATTTACCGACTAAGCCGTGCAGAAAAACCCTTTTAATCCCTGAACGTGCAAACTGCAAAATAAAAAAACTAAATTCTGATCGACTCCGTGAGCAAATCCTCTTGTGCTTTGCAAACCTAAAATATCTGATCAACTTTCTTTCCAAACTGCTGATTACAGATTTTTTTTGCATTCCATCTGCTCCATCTGCCACCTTCTTCCACCACTAACAGTGGGAAGAAACACAAACCGAAAAACAACCCTTTTATCAACGAGCTTCTGGCT
This sequence comes from Stegastes partitus, assembly GCF_000690725.1. Lineage (NCBI taxonomy): Eukaryota > Metazoa > Chordata > Actinopteri > Pomacentridae > Stegastes > Stegastes partitus. Next base: position 102,653 of record NW_007579701.1, on the reverse strand, counting down.
CATCCTCACCTGTGTGCGTCCTCTGATGGGCTTTTAGGTGGGAGCTCTTGGTGTACACCTTCCTGCAGCCGTTGAATTGGCAGCGGTGGATCCTCTTCTTGTTCTCCGGTAGCTCTCCGACCCCGATCACGCACGCGGCCCCCTCTTCCTCGTCCTTCATCCGGACGGGAAGCGCGTGACCCGCCACCAGCCGGGCCGCGCTGAGCCCCACCTTCCTGGCCACCAGCTTCAAGGTGAGCGTCCCGTCGGCCGAGGCCGTCAGCGTCTGGTTGGGTTTGACGAGGTGCCGGCCCAGTTCTGGCGACGACGGCGGCGTCAGGGAGGTCACGGCGCTCAGCTGAGCCTGGTGGACCCCTTCCATCCCTTCCACGTTTTCCAAACCCTGTCCTTTGGATTTGAGTTCTCTTCTTATCGCGCCGGCGGTGGGGAAGTGCTTCCGTGTGGGGCAGAGTATCACTGGAGGTGGGCTGGGAGGTTCCGGGAGGCTCGGCAGGCTGGGTAGAAGGGCGTCTGACAGCTCCTCTTCTCCGTCCTCCTTCAGATAGGCTGGAGTTAGGAGGCCGTCCAAGTCTTGGTCGAAGAGCTCAGACAGACGCTTGGGCTCCGTCTGCAGATAACGCTCCAGTTCTAGGCAGGTCTGCGAGAGAGAAAACACTCAATTTAGATTCAATTCATTCAAGTTTACACATTTGGACATCTGCACTGAAGATGCCCGTCCTCAGCCTCAAATCCCACTTGACAATTTCAACAGCCATCAGATCATCCAATATGCCTTTACACGCCGCGGAGAGGAAATCTGCATGGTGCCATCCACTCACCCAGTCAGGCAACTTCGCAGCTCTGCCAGCTGTCACATGCACACACGCACAGATAGCCGCCGAGACAGCCAGGATTACCTGGCAACGGCGGCAAGACGGCTGATTAAACTCTGACTGATTGCAAACCGCTGCAGCGCGGAACGAAAGCGAGGCGAGTGGATAGCAGGAGGAGAAGTCCTAAACTGTACAGAACTCCTATCAAACAACATTTTATAGAGCTTTGACAAGCCATGTGTGCACCGGCTTCCGCGGAGCCAAGATAGGAAGATTTATTCAGCTGTAGTTATGGTCTGCTTCATCCCTAATACTCCAAACACCTCTCCCCGCGGAGGGCAAATAAAAGGCTGCATCCCCGATTTGTGTGAACTGGCATCCTGAGAAGTCTATTACTTTGCAGCAAGCTGGTGAGGTTCTAAAGGAAAGAGCGAGGAGAGAAGGGGGGGGAAAAAAAAAGAGACGCTCCATGTCCAAGGATGAAGCTATTATGTTTGAATGGACGGCGCCAGTTTGATCCCAGGGATCGTTGTGTTTCGCTTGTAGCCACTAACCCGTTTTGACAGCTGAGATGGAGGCTAGCAGCTCCACTGGGCGCGTGCTACTCGCCACTTCATTTGTGTGTAAATAGGCACTGACAGACAGAGTAGCTAGTTCCATTATCAGGAATAAGGTTGTACAGACTGAACACATCAGAGACATTTACAATCTTAGAACTCCCCCCTTTTTCTTGTTTGCACCTTCTAAAAATAAAACCTTTTTCTTTTTTGGAGGAGGGGTGTCTGTTGCTAAGGGAGTGCGATTTCTCCTCTAAGTCATTTTCTTCCAGGAATTAAAAAAAAAAAAAAAAAACTCAGAGGATTTGGAGTTTTTTTTTGTGACTGTTTACACTATTTGCATACTGACATCAAATTAAAAAGCTGCCCGAGACCACATCTAAACAGAGGAGTGAAGATAATGTCTCCTCTCTCCACTGCACGCCTACGATTTTTTCTTCTTTTCTGCTTTCAAAAAGAACTTCTATCTAAGAGGTCTTTACTGTTTCCTTGATGACTGCGGCCAATGAGTTGTGAATTAAAGGATTTTTTTTTCTTCTCTCCTCCCCTTTATTCCTTCTTTCAGAGCACAATTAAATATTGAAGCCGCCGAGACATGATGAAGCAAGTCGATGAGCTGCAGAAAAAAAACAAACTGTTCTTTTAACTCCTCCGCCACTCATTTTCACAATTACCACCCTCCTTCTGCCCCTATCAATTGCTTAAAATCAACCTTTTTTTTTTTCTCTCCCCCTTCCCCCTCCTTCATTCTCCTCTTCTCCCAAGGTGAGGACTAATTATACCCTAAAACCAGCCAGTTAAAGGGGACTTTATTCAGCAAAACGCTGAGGCCTGCAAACCTTAGGTGAGCGTGTGCGAGGTAGCGATAGTTCAAGGGAGCGGAAAAGAGGATAGAAACGGATAAGCGAGAGTGGGGTCTGAGTGGAAGGTAAAGGAGGAGGAGGAGGAGGAGGAGGAGGTGAGCGATGGAGGGACAAGGTGAAGGAGGCAGGAGAGAGAGAGAGGGAGACGGAGCGAAGGAAGGTCTTGACTTCATTTTCTCTGTGGGGGGCCGAATCCTTTTTGGAAGTGTGACATTTGGCGTAACAGGATCCTGTCAGCGGGCGAGCCACGGGCCTCACGCACACACACAGTTGAAGGGGTTCGTGCACGCTAAATGTTAGGTTGCGACCCACGGTGATGTAGCGGGGCAACGCGTGCGAGCATTCCCGAATGGAAAGACGAGGTAAGGAGGATGAAAGAGGCTCCAGGTGAGGAGGGAGGAGGCTTATCATGCGCTTCTTTCTTTCCATCTTTCTCCTTCTCTCCCATCACTCCATCACCTCCTCCCTCCTCCTCCCCCAGGTGGTGACATTAACATTGTTAGAGAGAAGGTCATGCAGTTGATCAGCAGTTCCTCTGTGTATGTGTGTGTGTGTGTGGGTGTACGTACTGTATGTGGCGTAATTATGCCACTTTGCATGTGTGCATGCAGATAATTTTGCGAGTGCACGTATGCATAATTACGCCACTCCGTGTGTAATTATGCGCCTCTTGTATGCGTGTTTGTGCGAAACACCTACGCACGTGCATAAACTCATCCACTCGCCGGCCTGAAGTGAACGCCGTGTTTGTGTGTGTGTAGGCAAAAAAAGGGAATCAAGAGCCAAAAGCACAATAGCCAAGATAAAGGAATGCTCACGGCCCTGCTTCAACTCCATTTGGACAAACGCCGATCTGGAGAGCCAACATCAATTGGCTCCGCACAAAGCCAGGGTCCATTTCCTAAAAGGCTTTCGGGATGATTCCTTCATGCGAGCCAAGATAAGCTGAGACAATCCAATGGCTGTTCCGGCAGCATCGCCACCTCCTCCTCCTCCTTCCGAACCGGAGGGAATCGCTGTGGTGGCGTAGGCTGGTGGGGTGACAAGTGCTTCATGCTTCCATATCTCCTGAGTGTAACGGCCACTTTGCTCCTCTCTCGAGCTGCAGAAGTCATCACCTGAAGCTCTTTTTTTTCCTCGTATAATCACATTTCCAATGACTAAGGCCTGTTCACACACGACTGATTCATGAGAACTGCTCACAGCAAAAGAATCCAAACATTATTCTATATAAATGCACCAATAACCAAGTTTTTCTGACAAATTTTCAAAGATGGAAAAAAGGTCGATCAGCTTAATTAGGACGCAGGGGGTGCATAAAACCTACTCTGACCTTTTTGACCATATGTTATGTCATGTAATTGGATTGACCACTAAAACAAATTGATGCTGATTGAAGTGCAGGAGCGAGGCCTATAAAGCAACGTCTGTTTGGTTTTTTGTTGCATCAAATTTTATAAAAGGCTGCGAGTGACCGAATTAATTATCGATATCAAAATAGTTAGGCTAAAGTGCGACTCTGGTTTATGTTACTGCGGTTTTCTCGCAAAAGCAGGAGCTTATTAAAAGCATTCAGCTCATTACTGAGATGATTTTCAGCTGTAGCTTCAGTCGACAATGCAAATAACAGCAAGACATAGATTGAAATCTGCTTTTAGATCTCCCTGGTATCAAGCGTGCACGTTCTTTCTCTATTCATTGTGTGTTTCTTGCAATTAAATAAACTAAATGTGCATCCGATTTGCAGGGGGATTCATGAGAGAACATTTTAACAATTAAACCTGCCACAAAAGCGTCTTCTCATTTCTTTAGCGAACCTTATGTTGCTTGAATGTAGTCATCTTTCCCCTCCTCTCTCTCCTTTTGTAAAAACCAATAAATATTTCAACAACAGCAGCAAAAAAAAAAAGCCAATAAAAATGAAAAGCGACCTGTGGACAAATGCATTTTGTGTTTTTCTGCACGTAGACCAACAAAAAAAAAGAAAAGAAAAAGAGCAGCTCGCGCACAAAGACCCACACACACAGCGAATCACGCATGCAGAACACACCTCAAGTTAGTGAGGCTTAAAATACAGCAGGTGTGACAAATATTCGCTGATCACAAGACACGCTTCTCACAAAGTCAAGCAGGCTGAGAGCTGTGAACCAGACCCTGATTCACTCGCTTCCACTTTTAAGTTAAAAAAAAAAAAAAAAAAGGAAGATAAATCTCCTCCTCCTCCCCTCTTCCAATGGGGCCCCTTTGGCCTGGCAGCTGATCCTCTCCCTCCATCACCTCTCTCCACATTTGGCCCGCGCCAAGCCGCCTGCCATCACCATCAAAGTGCATGCTGCCTCCCAACTGTTAGCACCCCACTACGTCGCTAATAAAAAGCCTGGGTTATAAATATGAACAGAAGAGCATGCATAATGCCCTAAAGGAAGGCCCAAAACACCACTAAACAGATAAATGTAATGGGGTGGATACGGCTCATTAATTTTAGGATGATCGTGTTTAGTTTTTACAGATGCCGTGATAGAGACAAGGTGCCGTGAATAATATTCGGAGCTGATGCTAGCCGGGTTGAAAAGGGCAGGGCTATAAGGGGGCCCTGAGCTGGAGGGGGCGATGCAACACTATTGTTACATGTGTTGGGTTTGGGGGTGAATGTTGTCACATCTTTTCAGAGATGAACCATGATTCCCTGCAGGACCTTTTTTTTTGTCCCCCCTTTTTTTTTTTTGCTTAGAACTAAATCTCGGATAATTAATCTTTGTTAGGCACACAGTTTATGTTCAATCGACTTTTGGAGTTATATAACATGACTCCCAATTTAAAATCAATATACTTGATTAAATTAAATACATTGATTAGAGATCAATGTAGCCTCGCAGCTCATACTGAAACCTGCTTTCTTTTTAATGGCCAGCAGGGGGCGCTTCATTTGGAAAGAGATATCTGATTGTGTAGAAGTGTATGTGAAGTTATTCCCAACATTTTCCCAAAGGGTTCATGATGTTAATCGATGTTCAATACAGCATGGTAGCCATTTAGGTCCCATCTATATGGCTACCTTGCGCCGCACAAATCTTCAAAGTTCTCTGTAACATTCCAAAAAACTAAACGTCCATGACCAAATACCAAACTCCAGCCCCCAAAACGACCATCCACAAACCAACTCCTGACTCTACTGTGGCCATGTGTGCACCATTCGGTTATGTGAGAAGATTGATCCCCTATCATATTTGCTCGTAAGCTGGAGCCAGCAGCTGGGAAACTAAGCTTAGCTTAAAGACGGCCCTTTACAATGTCACCCACAGGTTTCCCTGAAGAGTGGTTTTGAAGCTCATTGTTCCCGTTTTCGAGGTTTGATCAAAGAAGTTGAGCGGAGCTGACGTTGGCCGTGCAAATGTCGAAGGCACCCATCTGTTTTGGAGCTGTTGTAACAGTGAACTTTCCCCACTGTGGGATCAATAAAGTTATCTTTATCTTTATCTTATCTGTCACTTAAGCCAGTTAATTGCACAGAACAGCTGATTTGTGTAAAAATTAACCTCCAATTGTACCAATTCTTGCTGTTAAGTTGGGCATTTTTATATGGGGGTCTATAGTGTTTGAGTCACTTTTTGCGCTGGCCCCAAGTGGTCATCTGAGGAACTGCAGCATCGTTTTGTCTCCTCTAACTTCCAGTAACTGAATAAGCACAATTCCCATTCGCCTTTCTTCATTATGCATATTGTAGCCACACTATTTTGTAGTTTGCACTGACTTTTGATGCAAAACAGCTCGACTGTCAAACCCTATTGTCACCGACATGACACATTAATTATTTGTTTTGGCCATTTTTCATACGTAGCAGCGGTTTGATTACTCATTTTTTTTGTAGAAAGTGAGTAACGTTCATGCCATGGATGAATTAACACAAGCTTCTCCGCAGCTTCTTTTGTTGTTTCGCATTCAGCCGACAGTCTGTGTATTGCTTGTTGCAATGCTTTTTTTATTTAAGCAACGCCATTGGTCACAGAAAATAAGATGGCTTTGGTTTCCATTGGCGCCGTGTGAACGCAATACCACCGCGATATCAGCTCTGATTAAAATCCCTCTGAGAAATTAATCAGAGCTTTACCCCACAGGTACGTAACAATCATATCAGGCCTCGCATCAATATGAAGTCTCGCCGGCAAAAGAACCAAATTGTCTTATCCCCTTCTGATTTCATTTCGATGACACACTGCTTTACCTCACCGACTTTGTTTATTGTCATTTTTTTTTTGTTATTGGTGTTTGTAATTCAGCAACACATTTGGCAGTTTTATTGCAGCAAAAGTTTGGGCGGGCTTTTTCCTGTGTACGCACATATGTGTGTGTGTTTCATCCCGCCACGGTGTGTTATAGGGTTTCTCATTGATCTGGGGGAGCCGGGCCAAGCCATCACTTTGAGGTGACAGCTAAATGACCAGTAGCCCTAGGCAGCGGCCATCTCGCCAACAGCCTTTGTGTGTTTGTGTGTGTGTTTGCATCGCGGCGCCTAATCGATACGAAATGATACCGCGCAGGAGCTCATCAGCAGTGGCCGTCGCAGCTGACAGAGACGGTAATCTATAGCTTCACTGAGCAATACTTACACGACACTCGCCCGCCCCGGCTTGCCCATACAAAACCTCCAAAAAAAAAAAATAAGCACACCCTCGCCTCTAAGCTCCCCTTCGGGGGGTTTCTGCTCCTTCCCTCGCTAAGAAAGCCGGGGCCCCCAGATTTCCAGACTCCTTGGAGAGCAGCAGCATCATCATGAGCGGGAAACCTGCCTACAGGGGCCAAGATAGAGGGGAAGGGCGGGGAGATAGCGCCTCGTTTTTCCTCAGCGCTGATCTGAATAGTCGAAACGCCCCCACGTCGCTGTTATTCTCAATGGAGAGCGCGGCAGGGGGCGCCGGGTTTGGCCAGGAGGGATCTTAGAGCTCCTTATGCCCCGACAGGGATTCGAAGCAGCGACGCGAGGGAGTGACGGAGGGGAGCGGGAGCACAAAGAGAAAGAGGCTAAAGGGGAGAAACAAAGCTAATCTATCTGCCTTTCCCGGAGAGGAGGAGACAGACAGGTGAAAGATGAACAAACAGGCCTCAACTGTGCAAGGAATTCGGGTGGAGGGGAGGATGACGGATGAAGCATCTCGCCACCTGCACATGCATAAGCAAAAAAAAAAAAAACATTACATTGCAGATTAGAGCGGGGGAAAAGAAAGAAAGATATGAAGCTTGAAATGTCACAGACAGCAGACAGGAGTCCTCCTGCTCATTGACTAACAGCTCCATCTCTCCAGGCAGCCAAGCCTCACCTAGCTTCAGATAACGCGCCACGGAAACAGCTTAATTACACACACAGCCTTATCAGGCGACATTAGCCTCACAGTAACAATCAGAGGCGCCGTCAGCCTCTCCGTCAAAGCCTGGCAACGCAGCACCTTGAGGCAGTTTTACACAGCGCGGGCTTCAAGCTGATAACAGACACTGCCAGTTGTTAAATCACAATTTGCTGACAGTGTTTGAGGGAATAATGCGCGTTTGATTGTAAACCTGACACCTCCTTTTTATGCGCAGTCAGTTTTTTTTGTTTGGATGGCCGCGCTAATAGACACTGCGTTCAACTCTGATCGCTTCATTTCAATGGTCAACGTTAATAAAGTTACACGTGGATGAGGCTTGTTTTCCAGGCAAGACACCTTCCTTCCTCCCCAACACATAAGCCCTCAGTTACTGGAGGTTTACACGACACGCCTGCGAGTTTGCGTGTGATCTTCAAAGCACCTTTCATCTAGCAAGGAAAACCACAATGATGGAGCACTCAGCGCGCGAGAAAAAAAAAAAAAAAACCTGGTGACCTCTGCTTAATGGAGCAGAAAGACGTTTTCCCCCGTTGCTTTCTCTGAGCAGACACAACAGAAAGGCACCGGGAACCTCCCCCTTCTGGTTTCACACCACAACACGGACACGACCAACCGGTGGCGACGGGTCCACTCGCCAGCAAGGATGCTCAAAAATAGGAAATCTGACGTCTCCATGGCAACAAAAGAATTTAAATGCTCATTTTGTTAACTGGCACCGAGGTAAGGGATGTAAACGCACGTATTCACCGGCTTCCCAAATGAGATGCTGCGTTTTTTTTCTTGCAAATTGTTTTTTTTTCAGTTGGACGCAATTTGAAGAAGTTGTTTTGAGTTCTAAGAACTGGAGTTGGGCAATTTCCCACTAATTCTACTTCTAAATTGGACAAGTAATCCCAATACACACAACTATGAAATGATAATGAAGTAGCTGCAGCCTTAGATTTCTGACAACAGTTTGGGGAAATATCTGCCTTTTTTGTTGTTTTTTTGTGAGTTTTGTATTCTCCAAATCACTGCAGGATCTGAACTCATTACAGTGGACCGTCAATAAAGATGGACGAACCCTTCATTACTCATCGGTTTTCTAAAGAGAGGTGTTGAAGCGTCACCCATCTGAACTTCAGGTTAATCCACAATCCTTAATGATGCACAACTCTGAACCTCAATACAGTTTAAACATGGATAAATTAGCCACAGAGACCAAAATATTTTTAATATCAGGCTGTCAGCTTGTTTATTTCAGGCGTAAAGTTGGGTATTTTAACATGGGGGTTAATGGGGATTGACTCGCTTTTAGAGTCAGCCTCTAGTGGCCGTTCGAGGAACTGCAATTTTGGTTCAAATCATTCAACTATAAAAACACAACTTGCCATTTTTGTACTTCCTTTACACATTTTTGTACAAATAATAGAAGTGTCACAATTGACGATGATTGTGAAACTTAAAAAAAAACAAAAAAATCATGTTAATATATAGTCTGTCTCTAAGTGTGGCCTTGCGATGGACTGGCGACCTGTCCAGGGTGTCCCCTGCCTTCGCCCTAAGTCGGGATAGACTCCAGCCCCCCCGCGACCCTCGTGAGGATTAAGCGGTGTATAGATAATGCATGGATGTTAATATATATCATGCTCATTGATACACATATGATGATATTGGAAAGATTCCAATTCTGGCAGTAAGTATTGCACCTTAACGAAGGTTGCAACCTGCCATAAAATGTAGACACACAGTGACGAGGTAGCTAGCAATTACCACAACGCGTGGCTACTCCTGCCATGAAAACCACATCAGATTCAAGATGTAAGCGAGACAACCTGCTCAAAACAACATTCTTTTTTTTTTCCTCCAGTATTTCTACAATAAACAACTGCCTTCACATTCGGATAATCCTTCTTTTCCGCGCAGACAAAGCGACGCGAGCGTCCTCGAATCGCTGAAAGTAGCTCGACAAGTAAACAAGATCGAACTCGCGACGATCCGCCGACCTTGAGAGCGATACGGGCGTTATTAAGAGGTCTTAGGCTCGGGGATACAACAAGTGTACCGCACATAAAGACCTCTGCTGCTCCATCTAAATAGCTTGTGACAAAGTGTGGAAAATGTCTTTGTTCTGGTATTAAGTCGGGGATAGAAGAGGTGAGGGTGAAACAGGATACAGACGGAGAGAAGAGAAGAGAAGAGAAGAGAAGAGAAGAGAAGAGAAGAGAAGAGAAGAGAAGAGAAGAGAAGAGGCATCTCGAGACTGAAGAAGATGAATGATGGAGAAGAGGATGAGATGGAAAGAGGAGAATAGCGGGGCATGGAGGATGGGGAGGGAGGTATAATCCCAGTGACTAGAGCCGTGTTGCACTCGCCGGGGAGGGGAACTCTGTCTCTCTTTAACTGGATTTGGGTGAGCTGCTGTTTATCGGCGTATGAGTCGCCAAGCGCTCCCTCTCAGCTGTCAAAACCATCCTAATCTAATCAGGAGACATTTCAGCCATTTCCTATCAACACGGCAGAGCGCATGTTGGCGCGCTCATGTGTGCGGATGAACATATATATATGTGTGTGTGTGGGGGTTCGTGGATGGAGGGGGTCGGCAACAACAGTGGTTTTACACCGGGGTTAGCAGCTTGCAGCAGGATTTGGGGAGTCTGCGGCTCCGGATGTTGGGACCCCATTGTGTGCGGCAGCCTGGCTAATCTTCATTACCGCACACAATGACGGGGCAAGAGAATGGGGCCTTGGCTGGAAAAGGCACGGAGAAACAAAAGAGCGGCGAGCAGCGAAAGAGAACGAGAGGGGAGGAGGAGGAGGGCCGAGAATAACAGAGGGGATAGGAGAGAGAGAGAGAGAGAGAGGGGAGAGATAAAGGGAACAGTGAAGCGGAAAAACTCTGCTTCCTCCTCATACAGTGCCAGTCAGAAAGGGCCGCTCGGCACCCCAATCACGTCCGCAAACCATGAAGTGGCGCCGTGCCCACACTGATAAGACCCGGTTCATTCATACATGCTTCTGAATAAGAAGCCACCTTTTTTTTATAATTGTCTGTGTTTACCCTTCTTCTTGTGTAACAATCGGGGAAACAGTTTCAGGCTTTGTCACCGGGGTTAGCGAAGAAGTCAAGAAAACAAGCACGGATGCAGGTCAGTGGTACGTTCTCACAAGGCCGAGGTGGATTAAGCTCCAGGGTTGCGTTGGGAATCTGTGCAGTTACGCAAGAGCGTGTACACGCCGGTGACTTCACATGCGCAAACAGGAGGTGGGGCGCTGTCGTTCTGTCTTTATTTTCCGCGGCGATGCTTTCAAAACAAACCTGAGCGACAAAGATTAGCACAAGCTGCTTAAAATATTGAAAGACGTCTCCTCGCCGCCGCCGCTGCCGCCACTACTGCTGCTGCTGTGGGCTCTCCTCCAAGAGATAGCGTGGAGAGAGAGAGCGAGGGGAGACAGCGAGTTGTATGGTGATGGGCGGAGGCAAGCGCAGCAGGCTGAACCCATTCACCCCGCGGTGCAGAGCAGTTGGCTTTTCAGCGGGACGCGCGAGGACTTTTCACCCCAATTTCATCCTGACAATGCGCGGCTGCTCAGGGGAGACGGGAGGAGGGCGCTTAGACGCTTTAAGAAAGGTGTTAGGAACTCATCGACTCTGGCCTTCGGGTCTCGACTCGCGTCCCACAAATAGGGCTTACGGTTCGGAAAAGTGGGCGATTACAGGGCAAAGGGGAAAGCCCCCGAATAAGAGCCGCCGTAAGATTCGGGGTCAAAGTTTAGGAGGCTGGCAAATTAACGCGCTTTAAATTAATGGGAGGTCGCGACAGTTACAGCGTGTGTTTATGTGCACCACCTGCTCTGCTGAATATTCTTCTTCTTCCAATTACAAACACACATAAACTCTTCTCTTTCTTGCTGACACGCACGCACACACACCGATGAAAATTATTGATGTGCTCTCTTATAAAACAGTGGCTGCTCCCTAAAGTATTCCTGGCAACATCACAGGCCGAAAATAGCTGCCGACCCAAATAACTTCCCCCGCCGGAACGAAGACGGAGCCAGACCACAGCCACCGGCGACTGGCTTTACTAATTGGCATCATTTTACAATGAAATAATATCTGGGGCAATAGACTGAATAACACATAGCGGTAAACTGGAAAGCAGGAGGATGTCTGGGAGGGGAGCGAGGGTTGGGCGGAGGGTGGGGATGCCTTCTTGTTAGCATAAGTTATCAAATTCTCTTCCCTGAAAATAGGCACGAGGGGGGTATTGGGGAGTGAAACATTTATGTGACACCATAGTTAAACCGGGACGGGGTACATCGACAGCAGGATGCTTTTAAGTCGATTTGTACAACAGATCCCCCTCGTGTGGATTATTTGTTTTTTATTGATTTAGCATTGAATATTTGAATTTCCTGCGTTTAGCGAGAGGAGACGGAAGCATATTAAATGAAGTAACAGCATGAGGTGTTCCTCGTTTTGTCGCAAAGCCCTTAAGGAGTAACACAAATCAACACACATCTAAAAAAAATACTGATGATTCTTCAATGCAAAACAACGTTAGTTTAATTTGTTCTCAGTGTATTCAAATTATTGCATTAACCTCTTCTAGTTAGCATCATCGCCGGTTTGTTTGCCTGTTTGTCAGCAGGATTGCACAAAAACTACCCGGCGGATTTTGAGGTGCAACGCGGACAAACGAACGCTCAGTTTGATTCAAGAGGTATTTGTAGGATGCATTAGCAAGAGGTCCCTCCAAGTGTCATTCTAGTTATAAATGGGAATCCAATTAAAAAATGTGTACTCCGCCGGGACGTTTCCACTTGTTTGGGAAGCTAATGTCTACTTTTTAGCGCTCCAATACAGACTAAATGAGCTTTTCCATATTCTACTCCCATAAACTTCACATTCAAGGAAGAAAAACAAACTATTTCTGCAACTCAGGCCCGTTTGAAATGACCCGTCAAAAGTTTAGTCCAACATCACCGTAAGACGCTCACATGCGAGCGCTTACGGGAGGAATGAGGGGGAAAGGGCGGAAGGCATAAACACAGATGTCTTTTGGCAGCCTAAATCTTAATTAGCACCAGGAGATTCATCTAATCAAAGGGTTGCCAGCCCATCATTAAGGCTAAAACACACACTGCTCCCCTCACATACCAGAACAGAACAATGGGAAACAGAGGTACGCTGTCATGCTGATGAATGGCTCTTCCCACAGGTCTCATTAAATCACAGAAGGGCACTTCCCAGGCCGTTGGAAGAGTTAAGCAGGGTGCAAAAATCTTCTCACCCCCTCTGCCTGTCTTCTTTGACATTTATACAGCATTTTTTTTTTTTTTTTTTTACTAAGCAGACATGTTAAAATAATATTTTTCGTCGTGGAAAAACTGCGCTTTCAGGCTTTGACATGTAGGCTAATCCCAATTCAAGCTGAATCTGTCTGGTTTCGAGGATACAAGTCGTATCTTTTTCAGACAACTCAACCCTGCAGGGGCTTGGAATGACTGAAACTACATGACGCACCCAGTTGGCTCCACATATCAGTGTCTTTAGGGTAATTTGGGACTCGGTTTAATCTTCCAGCGAATTTAGCATCAGCTGCTGACAATGGAAAACAGTCTTTATCTATTTCTGACCACCCATCTGAGTCCTCACCCCTGGTTCTCGAGCTGCCAAGACCGCAACTCTAAAAATTTAGCAGCTTTGAGAAAGTGGATTGCTGAAAAGGGTGGATAACAGAGAAACAAATACAATCGGGGAGGGTTGGTGGAGGTGGAGGGGGGGGTAGATTGAAGCTTAATCTCATAAAAGAGATGAGAACGATAAAAGACGGAGCAGGATGAGACAGAAATACAATAAAAGGGAGATGAAGGTAAGAAAGAGTGATGAAAGAAGAAAGCGAGCAATCTTTGGAGGAAAGGTAGATGAGTAGATGCAGAGAGGGAGATAGTGACAGATGAAACGCTGTGGCCGACCAGCCCGACAGCTTTGGAGCGGTGAGCCGTGGCAGGTGGAAACGCAACACAAACTGGCTTTGCGTGTTGGACCACCGACACACATGTGACTGACTTACAAGGAGACACTGAAATCTCCGGAGCTTACGCAACACAGCCGAGAGCCGATAACCGGACGCCCCACCTCGAGCATCCTTTAAAAGGAGTTTTACGAACTCCTAAAAAAAGTCAACAAGGCCCGATCTCCACCAGTGACTGTCTGGCTTTATAAACTATCCAACCGGTTTCAGGCAGCGTCACGTCCTTGCGGCTGTCACCGCCGAGAGCTTAGGGCCGTGATTGATGACTGGCTTCGATGACAACAACAAGCAGCGGTGTTTACTCAGGGCAAATTGCCCTTGTCTCTCTCCCCTTTCCATCTCTTTCCCCCCCCGCCCCAACTGTCTCTCGGTCTTTGGAGAGAGATGGTCCACATGGCTGGATCTGTGGTTTCTGGATGGCTAGGAGTCCCTCGGGGTGGGATTAGCCTTCCAGACTGACAGCTAAACAAACAAATAGGCCAAAGCTGCTCTTCCTGCTTGCCAAGGCTGCCTAGCAACAGGTAGGCAGGAAGATGGGATGCAACGCTTCGTATGTCACAGTCAATTATGGCTGCAAAATGCCTGGACATAGTGTGAATGTGCGGTCGTCGTTGAAGCCAATGGACGTCCAGATACGCCGGCCAATAATCAAGAGCACGACTCGGAGCCTTTGCGTGTTCGGGGCCTTCTTGCGTCGAGTTAAACACGTCAAACACAAGGTGAAATTTCACTCTCATCGGGTTCAGCTAATTACAACAATGTCAAATGTGCCAACAGCTACATGGCAGCATTAGCAACAATGATGGATCACTTATTTCCAACAACAGCTGGCATTATTTTTGATGCAGCTGATATAAAAGCGGCACTTCAGACGCAGGTAGCAGCAAAATGAGAATCAAACAGCCGATGATAACAAGCGGTCCTTGTCATTTTTTTAGGCTTTTTTGCGGTATTTGAAAAGTCTTCAGGTCTTTATGCTAAGCTCAGCTAACTGCTTCAGGTTTCACACTATCGTCAAACCCTTCACAAAACTATCCAGTTAAACCGATTACAGATGTGATAAATAGTCAGATGTGCTAAAATCTCCGGTAGATTCATTTCAGCTCCTCTCAAATGTGGAGCAAACTTTATTAAAAATAAAATAAATGCTGCTTTTTGTATCTTTTTTGCCTTTTAGTCACGACGTGCTTTGTGGCTCCTTTATTAAGCTTAAGATTTTGATTGCATAACTCTCCTGAATTCAACTTTTTTTTGTTGAAGAGAAACCGACTTTAAACCAGGGTTAGAGCAGGGCGAATCAAGCGAGGCGACTCGTCCAAACCTCCAGAATTCGAGAGAGAGAGCAACAGTCATGAGATAAAGAGAGAGAGAGAGAGAGAGGGTGGTGATTCCAAAGCATAAAACAAGTGTCTGAGACTTCTCTTCCTTCTCCGCCTTTCTCTTTTCTCCCCCCGCGGTTGCCAAGCCGGATGGCAGCAGCGAAGCATGTCGGATCACTGTAAGGTGCTGTAACGGCTTCCCGATTTCGCCTCAAATGATGTGAAAGTCATTGCCAAGCCATGTGTGCTGGCGTGAGGCGAAAAAAATGACTGGCTCCTCTTCTCACTGTTAATCAAACCTGGGGTGGCAGAGCGTTTCACAGACGGAAGCCATACATAAAGATGTGCTTGTTCACCACTCTCCCTCCCCCTCCTGTCCTCACTGCCTTTTCTTTTTTTTTTTTTTCCTCTCTCCTCTCCTACACCACCTCCTCTGCCTCTCCGATGGGCCAGTCACCGGAGCGTCAGACAAATGAATACTTCCTCGGCCGTCCTCTCTTTCATCAGCGCTTCCCAACCTTTTCATCAATGCCCATAAAGCAGTAGCCGACACCTATCACCGCCGATCGCCTCTCGGCTCCCTGAGTGATGAGACGGAGGTGGCAGAGTTCACTAAGCGCTCTTATAACAGAATGGATGTTACTGGGTCAGGGGGTCGCTCGCACATCTCATTACACAACGTACACACGAACCGCCGGCTCGCGACGGCGCGTGCAGAAAACACATCCCGTGATCTCCAGAGAGAGAGCGTCCTATATGTAATGAAATTCCCAGCCTCCAACGTGCATCACAACCTCTGGAGGCTGAAATAAAGGTAGAATCTCAAATTAAACACATGCATTCCTAGAAAACAGCAAGCACCGCCTTGTTAACATAACTGCTTCTGCTCCAAATTGAGTTTTTTTTTGCTGCTCCGGCTCATTTATCTGTTTGTACTAATTAGCCGAACTTTTTTTTTTAATACCGATAAACAGACCCCATTCTCGGAATCGAGTAATAACCTTGTGGCTGCGAACACTTTAAAGGAGTCCGGCAGAGACGCGGAATCGTGCAGCGACGCACAAAGCCTTCCTTTCATGCCTCGGTGCGTCACAGGCCAGGCCATGTCAAATACATTCTACGTGGCATCCATCTTCAAGATGTTCTGACCGCTATCGGGTTAGAGGCGAGCAAAACAGCACCGTGAAGAATCAATTCCACGCCGAGACATCTGAGCGTCATGAGGCGAGGGAAAAGGTTTCGTTCAAACAGGTCTAAGATGTCACCTAAGCTAAAAGACAATTAACACATGTGGAGGGGGAGGGTTTACTTCCTTTGGAGAAACTTCAGGAATCCCACACATCTCATACTTAAAAGCTGATGTGACATTTTAATAAAGCAACATGCCTGCGACGCAAACGCCACCAGGACCTCTTTGGAGACAAATAAGATTAAGCCCCAGTTTGTCCTTCCTCCGCCTGCTCGCCGAATGCTAAACTGCGCCCGTTACAGGATTGATTTAATTTTAATTTGCATAAAATTACATCCAAGCAGCAGCCAGTAAAAGGTCGCAGGGAACAGATGTGTTTTAAAACTGGTTAGTGTACTTCTGCTTCCTACCAAGACAGCGAATACGTGACTCTTAACATCTCCGGCGAAGCAAAGTCGGGCAAAACTTGGGGGAAGCGTTGCTACCTGGCAGCGGGAAGTGGGGGAGAGGAAAACGCACACAAGTCCTGAGCTTACACAACCAAACCCTGCAGAGATCAAAAATCCATACTGTGCTAATTCTATAAGAAGGAGGCAGGAGGAAAGCGAGAAAAAAAAAAAAAAGGGAGGAACAAGGGATGGAGATGGAGGAAGACAGGAAGGAGGGGGCCGGTTGGCTGCGCTCCCCAGCATGCCTTCTGTGTGTGTGAGAAAGCAGCTGTGGCCTACTGAGGATTACATAACATACTGAGACACATATGCACCGGTGTGCACATACGCAGACATGCACCGGGGCTGCATATAGACGCAATATGGATGTTCGCCGCTCTCCTGCAAAGTCTCTCAATCGTGTTGTCTCTAGAGAAGACGTACGTTCCCCTGGTCTTTCCCTCGGAGGCCTCTCGGTCAAAATGCAAAATGACTCCCATCTATCTGCTACTTCTTCCTCACGAGGACACCCTACAATCTCTGTGTGTCACTCCTGGGAGGAGGTTCAAACCCGCCGGACTGTGAAATGCAAAACCCTGCAGTGGGGAGAATGTGCGTGCTCGGCAACTTCCTCCACCTTCCCCCCGCCTCGACCCTCCAGACGGAGTTGCCGCCGATGCCGCCGCCGCCGCCACCTAAGAAATGTGCGTGTTATTGAGTCGGGAGCGGGATGTAAGTGGATGCATCTGAGGGCTTGCATTCGGAGTGCCATGCCGCTCTTTCCGCATTTAGAAAGACCTTGTGCAGTGAGTCCACATATAGAAACCCTTAATGCACCGTGCGACAACATACAGACATTTCGCTTGGGTAGGCATCAGGCACTCAGTCTACATGTGTGCAAACCCCCTCTGGGATAATATATGTGCTGGAGGGTATGGAGGTCAATGACAGACAGCCATCGGTGGTGTCCCGTTACATCCTCCCCATCAGGGTCAAGTGCTGTGGATGAGGAGCGCGTCATCAGCCGAAGGCATCACATCAGCCGTGAAACTCGATCCAGATGTTTTGTCTTTTGCATTTCACTCGCGAAGACACCGATAAAATATTCCACGATAAAGCCAAACGAGCTTCTTTCCCTGAGCCAGTTTACAAAAAGAGCATAACAAGCACGACCATAACAAGCGTTTGCAGCCAAGATAACGAGCCATATTTGTTGGTGGGGAAGATGCAAAAAAAAAAAAACACAACACGTGTAAGTCTTTGAGCGAAACTGGGTTCCACAAATAATGAGTAAGTTTTGACCAGCGTTGCTTGTTCCAAATCCAGCTCAGCCCGGCTGCTTGTTCCAACTCTGAGCAACCGACTGTACTGGGATTTGGAAGCGAGACAGCACAGTTCAGTTTGGCACTATTAGGTTCAATAATGGAACAAATAGCGGCCTCAAATGTACCATCTGCAGACCTCCAAAACACTTTACTCCTTTTTCTTCTCCCCATCCCCCTATAACCCGCCTGAATCATGCCTCGCAGACACCAACAGGGGACACAGTCATCATTCTTGCCATCGCATCTCAGGGACCCATTTAGGGGCCGACTACAACAGCCTCCTATCTCGCCATCAGACCCCATAAAAGCATCAAATTCTAAATTGTGCCTGGAATACAGAGGGGACTGCTCAAACCGCGGGTCCTCGGCTGGAGACAAAGCTTTTAAGGCGAGCCACAGCTCATAATTCCTGTATTCAGGAGCGTTTCGGTGGCGTCTTCATGCCGCTACAATGAACACAAGGATTGCTTTTTGCCAAGAACATCTCTGCGCCGCGTGGACGGAGAGGGGCTTTCAAAAGTGTGTGGCAAGTCATAATCCATGTGCTCATAAAGGATGCAGTTGTTTACTCCGGTGATTTGTAACGCAGTGAGCTGGTGGAGGGAGTGCTTTTGAATTAGGACCTTATTTTTGATTCCTGTTTTTAAAAAAGTGACTGAAGGTGCATGTCAGCTTGCATGTTCAGGGATGCAGATGTCATCAGGCAAGAAACCTGTGACGTTTCTTCCAAGACTTTATCTGCAAAATCATGTAAGAATTACATTAAACGGTGCCCAGGTTGCACTCTGTGCAGCTGCTACATGACACCACATGTCTGCTCGGCAAACTAAAGCCTCCAACATTTAACTTCCAAGCTTTTCTTTAATTCCAAAATGGATGCTGCTGTCTTGGTGGCTGCAAACAATCATCCCAGTGTAAGAAAAAAACTGAGCTTTCCCAGCCTTTTTGCCTACACATGCAGCTCTCTCTCCCTCTCTTACATTTGCATTAGGTATTGATTTTGATATGCAGGCTGTGGGTGAGAAACAGCAGAGAGACACGCGCTGCATATGGTACACGTAG
This sequence comes from Stegastes partitus, assembly GCF_000690725.1. Classification (NCBI taxonomy): domain Eukaryota; kingdom Metazoa; phylum Chordata; class Actinopteri; family Pomacentridae; genus Stegastes; species Stegastes partitus. Next base: position 83,715 of record NW_007579701.1, on the reverse strand, counting down.
GCCCATGCAATTTAAAATCCACTGACAGTCAAGGCAGGGAGTTGGAGACTTGTTATGAAAAGATGCGTCGGTGGCTAACAGTAGGATGCCAATTAGGCTGCTTGGCCACAACGAATGGATCCACGGTCACGCACCGGTTTCTCTCTCTCTCTCTCTCTCTCTCTCTCTCTCTTTCTCCCCCTGTCACTCCTATTCCTCCTCCTCCCCCCTTCTCTTACGCATGGAGCAGAGAAGTGGGGAAAAAGCTCCTATTTCATGAACAATACCAGCATCAAATTTCCATGCAATGATTTTTTTCCCCCTCCTCTCTCTCCCCCCCCTCCTCCGGTCAGTCAAGTGCAGCATGGAAAGCATCATTTCCAGCAGCAGCAGCAGCAATGCAGGTGGTCCAATGGCTGCGTGGTCCTTATTTGGACACGAAAGAGGAAAGTAGGAGGGTTGTTTTGAGGGGAAGATGCTGGTCCTGTGCATGACAGGTGAAACTATACTGACACAGTGGAGGAATAATAATGAGAAATCCGTGTTTCTTATATAAAACTGCAGCTTTTACGCATTTTTACGCCAGAAAAATGACAAAATGGAGCATTTCTTCTACAAAAAGTATCACATTTGCAGTTTAAAATGCCACATCCAGCTTAAACAAAACCATTTAGTTAAACACCAGAAAAGACAAATGGGATTTAGGAATATCTAAGAGCAGGAGCGATTCTGTCAAGTGCCGGCGCATCTCCCTCCCCATGCATCCATCGCCATGTGGCCGCGTGGATCCCCGTGCTTTATATCTCCTCCACTGAACTTGGATGAAGGAAGAGGTGGGGAGGGGGTGGAATGTGGATGCGAATATGCACATGACAGTTTTTCTCTTCCTGCTCTTCCCTCGTACATATTTTTTTCTTACTCCTGCATTTAAAGATGGAACAAAGCCAGACATGTTAGGATATGTATAATGAATAAGAGAGGGGACTTCTCTGCATGCAGGGGGGTTCACAACTCAATAATCTCAGGGATGCATATGTATTATTCACGACCAGTTCAGTCTCTATTATGAGATTCGGATCTCCATCTTCCCCAAATCGCATTTGACAGCTTTATTACGCACCGGCGTGCGTTCGCATCATATCCACTTTGCCATCTCTCGGAAAATTGTCAGATATATGAGTGATAGGAAGCTTTTCGCCTCCTCGTTTCTGCCCGAACTACACAGAGCCACGCTTTTGGGGGGGGGGGAGGAAAAGTTGACGCCTGCATCCCGAGCGCATGTGACTACAAATCAGCGAGCGGACCGCGTTAGGTGAAAGCCGGGGTGAGGAGGGATGTGCAGCGGCTGGATTTGAAAGTTGAGACGTACCTGCTGCCAGTTTTCCTCCAGCGAAGGCATGGCAGAGAAGTAGCCGGTGTCGTGAACGAGCTGAAGTTCCTGAAAGATACTGTGGTTCGCCAAGACATCCATGCTGACGCTCGGGGATGGAAAACAAGAACGATCCACAGAAAAATGTGCCTCCTCTCTTGGCTTTGTCAGACCTCTACATCCACTTCTTTCATATTAGTCCGTAAAGAGGTGATTAGTAGCTCAGCAAAGCGGCTAAAAATGTGGCGATCAGGGTCCTTGTACCTGCGCGCATTATCGGACTCGGTGCGTAAAAGGGACTGGAGGTGATGGAGGCTCCATGCGTATCCGTGTTGCCAAAATAGACACTGATAGGGAGCCAAAGGAGGGGAGGGGCTTGGTAAACGAAGGGGCGTGATTTTCTGTCAATCAACTCCCCCCTTGCTTGTCCATTTTAGGCGAATGGGCGGTTGCGGAGTGTTTAGAGAGGCGATGGAGCGTGGAGAGGCGGGGCGAGGCAGATTCAGCGGGCGGGATTGGCTCCGGCGCCACGTCGCTCAGGCCAAATATGGGCTCGATAGGTGAGCTATTTATGGATGGGTATATTAGATTTGGAAGAAGGTCTGAAAGGCTAGTCTGAGAGGAGAAGCCGTGGTGCAAACATCATGTGCTCACAAACAGGAGCTGGGAACAGTATTAACGGGGATGCTATATTGTTCCAAGTGTTTCATTATATTGAGATGCAGGGGGGGAGGCAGTGTAGAAATAATACATAGGGTTGAGTGCAAACTTATTCTTTTTGCTGCTGCACTGTTCCTCTTAAATATAATGTGCCATTCTGAAGCTCTTGTGTGTTTATTTTCTCATTTTACTGCCATAGCAGCGTTATCATCCATCTTCAGAAGTTGGTTGCAGAGGTTAAAAGTGGTTCATGTGACCGGCAACAGTGACCCACATTGATAAAAATCAGCCTCTGTCCTTTTATTTTTTTCATGCAGCTCATGTGCTGTAAGTAAAAAAAAAAAAAAAGGGTGTGGGAAGAAAAGAAAAAAAAGCTCCACAGCGTGTGTGTGGAATGACAAATTAGCACCCAAATCTTCCTCGATACGTCTTATTTGGTCGTGTGAGTAATGCCGCTTATTCGCTGGCCCCCGTGTAAGCCATCGAAATTGTACACTTCCACACACACACAGGCTCGCTCAGGCTCATACACAGAGTGCTGTAGAGGTCTGTAATCTCATTACAGTGCTCAGGGAGGCTGGCCGAGGGCCCCGGCTACGCGATTTACACATGGCATTTTGGGAGGGAGAGCTCAGCTCAGACGGACGATGAAGCTCCTGCTGACATTTATCCATTTGACACAACTCACTCTGTCTCTTTCCTTTTCCCGCCTCTCTCTCTCTCTCTCTCTCACACTCCGTCACTCGTTTTCATTTTTTTTCCCCCTCCTCTTGCTCTTTACACCTGCCCCTTTTTATTTCCCATCTTTCTTTCTGCTCGTCTCCTTCCTCTGCAACCCTACTCTGAATATCGCTACCGGGATTGTGCTCAGCAAGAAGGGATAAGAGATACACAGGAAGCAACAATTGAGCACACCTCATGATCTGCGCATGGTTGACTTGACTGTAAAATATTAAATGGATAAATTCTGTCCTTTTTTTTGCACAGTTCATGTCATATCTTGGATCACAGAAGAGGCAGAAAGTGCCGAAAACTCTTTTGCTCTCCTCGAAAACACACCGTTTGATGAATTTGTTCTGAATGATCCCGTGTGACGTTAACATTTTTCATGAGATGAGGTTGCTCATGTGCCAAATCTTCAAAGAAAAGCGAAAATACCAGGAATTATAATCAGTCAAAGAAGATGTCCTGCAGCTTTGGGGTTGCTCTCTGCAGTATCTTGATGTATGGCACAGCTTCATGTAATATTCTTGGTGTTTTGCTGTTTATGTTGTCTGCAGTTTGATTCTGCTGCTAAGTTGGGTGCATTCTCACAAATTTCTCACAAGAGTAATCCAATAATGTGTTCAAGACCAAAGCAAAACAAACAAGCTAATAGTGAAATCACAAGGATTGGCTCCGTTTAATTCCCGGCTTGAGTTTTCCTTGTGTTGCACTCTGCTGAATAAAGTCGTGTTATCTGGTAGTAAAACACTGCTGACGTAAAATGATCCCAAACAAGTCGTTGACCTGCAAACATACAGAACGTTTCTGCTCCGTGTGACATTGCGGTAGAGGCCTTGGAGAGAGGAGGTCGGGGCGAGTGGATGGGTCGACAAAACATCAGCCGTCACAGCCGGTGTAGTTTTTGTTTTTTGAACCATGACCTTAACTGTGTATTATTTTTTTTACTGTAACCATGATGACCAAAGTCCCCTAACCTTAATAAACTAATAATCTGAACCCTTATTTGAGCCAAATCCGGTTCTTTTTCGGTTTAAAAGTCATCTTGTGTAAAGTGCAACTGTGAAAGTGGAAAGGTCCTGACAGAGATGATGCTTTTTTTAAACCAGGGTCCTCACCAGGATCATGGTTAGCGGCGAATACGCTCGCGAATAGCAGCGTTAGCAGCTATGACGACATTGGTAAAACTCGATAGGCGCTTGTTGCTAAATACTTTCCTGTTATGCACCCTTGAAAACAGAGTATCGCCCCAATTTCAATTGTATTTTTTTCATCCAGCGGGGTCGTTACAGGCTTTACAAATGTGTTCACGAGCAAAAAGAAGTTTGTCTTGTCACATGCGCCTCTTCTTGGGTGTATTTTAACCCAAACCGTGATATTTGCCTCAACTTATCCAAGTCGTGTTGATAAAAACGAAACCTAAATCCCAAAGAAAAACCAAAACTAACTGAACAAACAACAGTCCAAATTGGAGCACAAACCTCCAAACAGCCCTTCAACCTCTTTATAACTCTTGTAAACTCAAAAATCAAATATTGACACATTTCACAGCGATGCCAAACAGCACCTTGTGTGTGGTTTTCCACTGAATAAAGTTTTGTCTTCTCGATTGTGTCGTTGATTTGCAGTGAAACCATCAGCCTGACCACATATGTGTGTTTTGGTGACATAAACTAGACGTAAACGATCAAATTTTTGTGTTTCGTGACACTAAAAACTTTATTATTCTTCCATTTAAAGCACATAAAACCACCAGTCCTCATGACCTTCACTCTCTATACATAGCAATATTCATTTTTATATCTTTTTTTTATTTCATCAACCTGTTTTACACTTTTCCCCACACAAATCACCAAAATTTAAGGAACTCCGCTGAAACAAATGCAGTCATTTCACACTTGTTTCTGCTAAAATTATTGGTTTTGCAGCGAACAACACCCCCCGCCTTCCTCCAACGGCGTCGCCCGGAAATTAGCCGAGCTGAAAGCCTCGCCCGATCTCAGCCGCTCAGACTCCTCTTCCTCCTCCGCCGCCGCCGCCGCTCCGAAGTCCATGCATATCATAGATAAAAAATAAGTGCTCACCATTATCCGTGGGCACACAGCGTTATATTGTGGATGCTGACATTGCTCTTACCTGGCAGTTGGTGCTTTTACTATATTAATAATGGAGCAGGCACCATCCATCATGGGGATATGAGGCTGCTAATCATGTCAGCTCCCTGCATATTCACTCCTTTCATCAGAAGAGGAGGAGAGGTGGTGGGAGAGGAGGAAGGGGAAAAGGAGGAAAAGCCGGAGAGTGAAGCAGAGAGTAACAAAGAGTGGGGTAATGATGGAGGAAAAAAGAGAGAGATGGGGTGGAGAGGGGGGAGAGAAGAAGGAGATGGAAGGGGACAATATCAATGTGCTGAACACATGACAGATGCCCTTGGCCTTTTGCTGAATGGCTTCCCTGTTGGCAGGAGTTAACCAGTGTATTTAAACAGGACAAGACGAATGGGACCTCTACTCCCCCTGCTCACTGAACCAGCCCATTTCTATTCCAACTCACAGCCTTCCCCCATGTGGGAATGCTAATATGGTTAGCTGACATTGCTGGGGTTAAAACTTCATATCGCCCGTGTTATTGTAATATTCGCTTCGCCGCGACTTTCCGATTTTTTATTTTTTTTTTTGACTCGCAGGATGCCATTTAGGTTGCATCCCCCCAAAAAAAACAAAACAGGATAATTCTAGCATTATTTACCCTGTTTCTACTCTATCATCTGACTCCACCGCCACCAAAATTTCTTAAAACAAGTCAATTTGCATTGAAAATTGCGCCCGATGTTTGCGGCAACACACTCCCCAGCTGGCCCCGGTATCCATTAGTCTCCTGCAACCGAGGGACCTTGAGTGTCTGTGTTTTGCTTCATTTTGCCTCATTTGGTGTAATATGACATCCACATGCCCTGATGTGTTTGAACATAACATTTACACAAATCTGGTGCTTTCTTTTTACTCCTGCCTCCGTGTAATATTTTGATAACCTTTTGGAGGAAATACAAAAAACAAATTTTCTTCTAACATCTGTCCCCGATGCTTTTTGCCCAGCGATCAACGCGGGGGAAACTAAATTTGCCCGTGATTGATGGGCCTGGTTAAATAAAGATAAGATTTTGAAAACGTGGCCATATGTCTGCCTTTTGGCTCAGAGCCTGGCTGCAGAACATCTTCAATATCTTGACGTCTTCTTCGCTGCTGCTCCTCCACTGGGGTGAGGGGGGGAAAAAAAAGGGAGAAGGTGGAGAAGGGTGATGAGCAGGGAGGGGAAAAGAAGGGGTGGATTTCAGAGCGACAGGCGGACTGAGAAAAGCGATAATGAGCGCTCGGGGCTGTCTGGGGGTTGCAAACTCCTTCCCCGCACGAGATAGCTGCGAGGGAAAGAGGACGGAGACGGGAGGGCGGTGGGGATTGAAAGGGTGCAGGAGAAAGTGCCCTCTCAGCTGGGCGACGTTTGATGGTGCTTTCTACGCCGGGGAAAGGAGAAAAAAAAAAAAAGAAAAAGCGAGCGGAAACACAGGCGATGAGGAGGCCATGAGGGGCAGCTGTTAAGTGCCAATTAGGCGATGTTGAGTGGGAGACGGAAATACCCATTTGATCGCGCGCTCCTGCAAGAAAGCAGGGAGGAGCAGTCAAAAAAGTGAAACAAATAGGGCCTAATCCCTGTCAGTTTGCTCTCGCCCTCTATATCTCCCCCCTCCCGCCTGTTAGGTAACGTCAGCCGGTTTATGATTCGCCGTTCCGTTTAGCGTCGTCTCCGTCTGGCCTTGGCCTCCTCTGAAGGCCACTGAAAGAAACATTTTGTAAGCGCTTGTCACATTATGCCAAAGGACAATGCAACTTGTCAGCCGTCCAATTAGCGAGCGAATGCACCCACGTATTTGGTTCATGACACACAAAATGATAAGGTGGGATGAGGGGGGGAAAATTGGAGCCGCTTTGAGGGGTTTTTTTTTTTTTGGACTGATGGATGAGCTGTTCTCGCAAAGGGAAGCATCACAGTCATGGTTGTATATAATGGCTATTGAGTCATGGTCGGTGTAATTCCTCTTTTTTTTTGTCAAGAATTTACAATAAAACAGCCTTTCATGTCAAAGTGAAAGCAGATATCTGCAGAGTAATGCCAATTAATTAAAAAATATCACATGTAAATGAGGCAACTTGGCCAAAAAGTTCAGCTGTGGCGTCATCAGACGGGACAACCTTGTTCCAGTTGACTTCAGAGTGCCCTTTGGTGAACTCCAGCCAATATTCAATCGATCAAAGGCAGTTGTACCAAGTCTCTCCCATTTGGGGTCCATTGGTGGAGTCCTAGTGTCTTGGTGGCCTCTCTTACTAACTGTACTAAAAGTTTTCTTGCATCCATCCCCCTGACTTCTGACCTTTCCACCTTTCCACAAGGTTGCTTCAAGTGTTCTTTCATCCTCATGGTGCTGATTCTTATGTATACCTACCCCACATAGGTGCAAGTGTTTGCATTGCAACTCTGAAACAAGATAAAGTCCAATTAAATCTCGAAATATTCAAAAGAGGAGATAAAAAAACTGCAGCTCTGTCTTATGGAGGTGAAACACTGCCAAAGAACCGATTCAAAACTAACCACGAGCACATATGTTTTCAAGTGGAGATTTGGCAGGAAAGCAGCGACGATAAGGAATAACACACACCTCTTCCGCGGGGAGCTATGGCAACTGTGGTTATAATGACGCAGCTGACCTTGTTAGCAGCAAAAGAAGGCATTTACATTATCTTAATTCAACACCTACAGGTGCAAACACAGGCTCGGATCGAGACGCGTGATTTTCTGTCCTTTCACATGAAATTCTACAAAACGGGCTAAATTACTCGCATGTAAAAAGTGTCGTTCGTCATCAGGGTCACTGACAATGAATGAGTCTTTTCATGTCCGAGCTCCCAGTCAATCTTGTTTCTATGCGCGCCGCACATCTGAGGCCCTAAGTAATTTCCCCCCGGCTGCCGCCTCAGATCCGCCCGCGCCATACCGCGTTTTGTATATTCATGTGTGTACTCTCCTATCTTAATCCTAGCTATTACTCGCATGGCTGGCCATGTCAAAGGGAGATTTGCTCACTCACAGTGAATGGGCCAATATTGACAGCACGCCCACCGCATCAGCGATCAGTGTTAGGGCTTAGCGCGCACTAGATTCACAGGTTTTGAAGCTGAATTCAATGAGGAGGGCGACGTGTTGGAAAACAATCCTCACAGGGAATCTATGCAAATGCTAAATGTTGCTCTCAGACTGTCAGGAGTGATAATTTAACAGTAGGGGCTGGTGACGGATGTGGCGTCCGCGTGCTGCTGATTTGCACTGTATTGTATTTTCTTGCAAAACATGCTTTTAGGGCTAATTTGCATAGCATTAAAGCTATATGCCGAAATTCTATTTTACACTTTTGGTACAACAATGACTTAACTGTGACGAGTTAAAACACTAATTTGTTGAAGGAGACCCGTGTGGCTCTCAATGAAGCCTTTAAAAGAGATGTGAAGGGATCTTTCCATTGAATTTTTCTTGCTAATTCCAATTGATATTTAAATATTTGAGCCTATGACGGGCTGCGGGGTGGCTCAGTGGTTAGCATCGTTGCCTCGAGGCAAGCAAGTTGACGGTTTGCGTCCCAGTGAGGACACCCTGGATGTTTCTGTGTGGAGTTTGCATGTTCTCCCTGTTCACCTTGGGTTCTCTCCAGGATGATGGATGGATGACACCTCAGAGGTCTGACTGACAACGACGCCCTTTATCGATTATCCATAGTTATGGTTCAGATGGTTCCACTGTACCTACCAGTACACCTGATGGTGCGTTACCATCCATTCTGATCATTGATAAAAGACCACGTTACTGCTGACAGATGTAACCCTAAATCACAACTTTTTCAGTCGTGTCACCCACACTTTTGGTACTTAAGTCTAACAACACTGCAACAGACAACAGCGAAATGAAAGAATCTACCAAATAGGAACTACTGTCGTCTGGGTAAGAGTTTGGCAAGCAGCAGATTTAGGCGCTGTTTCAGAAAAAAATCTCATGTGTCCGATCATCACAGCTTAATAAGGTGATAAACACCATCTACGCTTACTAGGACGGTGGTTTCTGGCCATATCTAGGATGGTGATGCCAACCGATGATGGTCATTCACTGTTCTGAGAACAACCAAACAACTGTTTGCACCCCCAAGGACTTACTGATTTGACTTTCAGCTACAATAAACTCTCCAAATTCCTAATTTATCACCATATGTGGACAGAATATGTCAACATATAGTCACAGTTAGCCAAAGCTAACGCACCATCCAATAGTTGTCACAAAATTCTTGAAATATTTGGGATTTCTAATTTGAAGATGGATTTTACTTGGTGCAGAAGACAGTATGAACTCATTCAACCAAATAAACACACACATTTTTGCAATACTCCATCCTCTTCTCAAACCAGGAATCTTTATATGTGTTAATTGGAACCAGCAGATATTCTCTGAGTGATAGGATTTGCGAGAAATCTTCAATTTAGCACTTCGCCGTGTCTTGAAGCCACTTTAAAATGAGCCGTCATCCATACTAAACTGCTCTGACAGCTCTGAGGGGTTAACCAGGATTAGGTCACTTAAGCTGGGAGGAGGTCAGCAGTTTTGTGGAATAAATCTGAAATATTTACTTCACCTCTACCACCGGGATAGATAACCAAGCATCTCTAGCAGGGTCAAGCCCTCTAATTTCCTCATCTTCAAGGAGTGGCGTCTTCATTCACGGGGAAGAGCCGGATCCGTGTACCCTTAATCAACCTTCCTGCATCGGGACAAGGCCCCGGTGACCCAGAGGAAACGAACAACTCATCCCCCCCCTCCCCTAGTAAGTGAATTTCGGGTTCTGATGTGATTCAGTTCGTTGGATTTCATTTTAACTCAGTTTACTTTTCCTTTTGTCTGCAGTTCATCTCCAATTCAATAAAGTCGGAGGGAAAAAGTCTCACTGTCGTTTATCAAACGCAGCAGCAGCGTCTGGAGCAGCAGCTGGCCCAAAACCCCAACTGATCTCTCGGAGGTCAAAAGTTGACACGAAGCTGACTCCCCTTTCATCCCGCAAAACCGGGAGCTTCTCGCTGTATATTCCAGAGGCATGTCACCACTTCAAAGGTGTTAGCGAAATGATTTGCAGACGAAAGCGCCCGCCGCTCCTCTCTCTTGGCTGGTTCACAGTTGTCGCTGTCGCACTTTGTTTTGCTTAAATGAAATGATTGAGTCCTGGCTCTGTGACGCCGTTTCAAGGAAGAGAGAGAGAGAGAAAAAAAAAAAAAAACAGCCTCACATCATTACCGGTGACATTAGCAGGTGACAGCAGCAGCAGCAGAGCCGGCGATGCACTGAGGTTCAAAGCTCCTTAGCTACGTAAACAGATGAAACGAAGTAAAGTCACAGGCAGAGAGGCGGAAAAAAAAGCAAAGAGTAGAGCAATGGATGGCTCTGAAATCCTACATGTCCACATTTTGTTCCAAAGTATCCTAAAACAGCTGCTTTTACATAATGACATTCATTCCAGCCTCGTAATCAAACCTCTTTAGTCTGACGGGAGAGCTTTTAACTTACAAAGAGCGCCATATATTTACCCCTGTTTTGTAAAACACTGTTTTAAAGCTCTGGATGCAGAGATCAATAAAAAAAAAAAAAAAAACCATGTAGGGTTGCATTTCCTCTGTACTTCTCCAATCTCCCAAGTGCAGAGGCCATGTAGTCAGATACTGTAAATTCCCTTAAGACTATCGATTGGGGTTGCAGGTTGCAGAGTCCGGCGCTTCAACAACAGAGCAAACTGACCTCCGGGCAGACAGTAAAGCAAAGCCAAGTTGGGCCGCGGAGCGCTTTAAATAGTCATATTCATAGTTTAAATGTGGTAATCTGATTTGCCGCAGAACAACAAAGCGAAAGGACGGGAGCGGGGCGCAGTCATATGATCTCGAGGTTGCACTAAAATATGAGCCTCGTGGCCGTTAGCGGAGGAGAAGACTGCATCTTTTGTACGATGCTTCGAAGGAGAGGATGTTTCTTTTCTAACAAACAAATAGCTCACTTCATAGAGGGACACAATGGTGTTTTTTGTTGGCGTTGTTCCTTAAACTCATTTCATCGAAGCACCTTTCATCCTCGAAGTGAGCAAACGACGAGGGGAAAGCATGACGCTTCCGCAGCTGCGATGAATTTGTCACGGGGGGGGTTGATGCAGCATCGCCATACAAACAGTAAACAAACTCCTTGTTCTAAGAGCGGGGCGTCTATTTATTTAGCGGGAAAGCATTCCCCATTAGCGTCTAAATTGTTGTCGGAAATAGAGGCAGTCCACATTAACAACCTCGTACTCTGTGCATAATGCTCCCAGCATCAGCGTGCCTTGTCATTACGACCATTTCTGCTCCATTATTTCAACACCAAATCACCAAATCCCCCTTTTCGATTTGCCGTCCCAACCCCCCCCATACACAACCCACCCAAACCACCACCTCCCGCTTGCCTCAGTACACTGGAGCTCGCACTTCAAACTGCTCGAAAATGAGCTTGCTTTGCCAGGCCGGCAGCCAGCCAGACCAATCATCCATCTGCAATAATAGAAATCTTCTGGCTGATGATAGACTGAGGCAATCACTGGGCAGGCTGAGTGGGCTCTTCAGTCTGGCCTCTCCACCCCTGCTGCTGGTTGATAGCAGGGGAGGGCCTAGGGAGGCTGGCACTGGTATCTGGTAGGTAGGCCTCCGAGCTGCCTTGCTGGCAGACAAGAACGGATACACATGAAGGGTAAAGGTAACCAAAAAAATAAAGGAAAATTACTGTGGCTGGAAGACAGTATATTTATTATTAAAGTTAGTTTCTTTGGGGCATATTTGTAGAAGTCAACACTGGGTTCTGACAGAAAGTTCTTTGTAATTTCCTTTTTTTTTGTATTCTCACACAACCAGAGCAGGATTAACAACCAAATCTGAGAGCTAATCTTATTATTGTATTATGTATTTGGCTGCTGTCCGATGTAAATCCTCTACTGTATCCAAACTGACAAATTTCAGGAGCGAAGGAACTTCCTCCGATGGGATTTGAAGGGGTTGTCACAGCGGAAACAAGAAACGAGAACAATCGAAATTGGAAAAGCAGTGACTGAGATGTCCTGACTTCTAGTTTTAATCCATTTCTAGATGCTTTCATTGGTAAATTGCGACTCCTTTCATTGGAAATACGTCCATCCTTCGAGGAAATTCAGCAAAAACCAACCAGACTTCTCTTTTAGGTTTTTGAAGATGCTTTACCCGCTCATCCGGGCTTCTTCAGTTCTAACTGAATAATGAAGTGGCCTCTTAGAGGAGAGGTGAAACATCTTTAAAAAAAAAAAAATCCAGCCACTTTTTGCTGAGGCTTCTAGAATTACCTGGATGACTAAGAATCTCCACAAACACACCCCCATTGTTCCTCTGCACCTCAAACACGGGTAACAACAGATGCAGGACTTAAATGCATGACTCAAGACTCAACATCTGGTTTGGAAAAGCAGTCAAACGTTCAAGTAGAGAAGCAGAAGGTGAGCAAACCCTCTGCGACGCCACCCCTTTGGTTTGAAGCTCGGCGCGGTGGTTCCGGCCGTCACCGTCTTGGCAGCGCCTGACTCCTTTGAACTCACAGCTAATTCACATGTCACTCAGAGCAGCCATGCACTTACTTATGCATAACTTTAAGTGGTAATACAAATGAAATGAGTGAGGACTAAAACCCCAAGAAGCCTCACCGCCCTTCGTTCACTCTATTATAGGCAGCACACTATGTTTAACACAAGCCTGAAACGAGACAAACTACCTACCCTAACCCTAAACCCTAAACCCTAACCCTAACCCTAACAACCATTACCAAATACATTACGGCCACCCAACTTATAAATCAACTGCAAGTTTCCACGTAAACCTGTGTCCATGTGGAGTCTAGAAAGAACAAGGCCACATGACCCAACAAAAAAAAGGGCACCAACTAACGCTAACAATATACGACACTCACCATGACAACGCGACCAGAGAAGGGTATCAATCAACCACTAAAGAAAACGAGACCAAGTTTAAAGGCAGATGCCCAAAAGGAGATCACGATCTTTACTCAAGAGCACAAACCAGAACAAACCCAAACAAAATGGAAAAAGTGAGAAACCAAACCCCCTCGAGGAAACAATACGGCACCAACCATGACACTGAGTTGGAAACTGAGTTGGCTCCCCAGTCCAACTGCCGAGTCGACGGACAAACGCAGGGGGCGATATCGAGACAGTTTACCCGAACCTAACGAACAAAAACCACAGAAACTAGATGACCAGACTCTGTTTACAAACAGAAACAAATGAAGAGCAACAGAAAACAGGAAGTGGATGAAGGCAGCGGAAGGGCTACTTCATGGCCAACCGATGGCCAAAACCGCCCACCAAAGACTGTGAACAGGAACATCTGAGATCACAGGATGTAAAAAGTTTGAAGCATTGCATCTTAACATACCTCCCACTTAACAATGTGTCCGCATGATAGCAAAACACATGCGAATATGGACGACATAGACGAGATCCTTCTTTAACGTATGAACACAAGTTGGCTACGCTGCCTCTAAGTAACTGTAGCGTCATTATTGGATTCAGGAACAGTAATGCATGACATTACAGCATTACAGACACATGTAATGCAATTACAGTAATGAGTTGCCCCCCAACACTGGCGAATTGATATGTAGTAATTGAATTGCACTAATCTTTCTATTAAAGTGCTGCGTGGAACCAACAGCAAACAAACCTGAACTCAGCCTGAAGGTAATATTTAACCTTAAGACGCTCTCTTAGCTACGACCGCGGCGTTCGTCATCTCGCCTGCCGATCTGGACAACTTTCATTAATCAGATTTTTTGATGGCAACCTGAATATGATCTCGAGGATATTAGCGATTGATTCATTAACCGCTAATCCGCCCCCCTACAAGTGTTTATTGGTGACTGCTAGACTGGGTAGTCATCGAACGGCTTCTTTAGCTTCTACCTCTTCTTTCATCCCCTCATTATTTTTTTCCTCTCAACCTCCCACCACGTATCCCGGCTCTCTCTAGACCCCTCTAGCACCTCCATCCCTCTCCACACCTCCACTTCGACCCCGCTCCATCCCTCCATCCATCCTTCCAACCTCTCCATCGTGTTCATCTGCATGGAGAGCGTCTCGTTCTAGCCCAGGCTAATTGGCTCTAATTAGAGTCATTCAGCAGGGGTTAATCAAGGATGACTTACGCAGATTATGACTGGTGGGGGGAGGAATCTGAAAGAACAGACAGCCTATGCGCCACGCCGGCAGGCACGTATCTCTCCTCCCAATGTGGCCTGGAGACTTGGCATGGATGTTTAAAGCTACGTCGAGGCCTGACGTTTTGAGACATGTGCTGCTGAGGAGCGTCCGTCTTCTGCTTCCGTACGATTGTGAGCATTTTTTTTAGAAAACTTTGGAAATGATACGCGATGCTCGATTTGATTCCGAGAAACTCAGATGTGCCGAAATGAAGCAGATCACTTCATTAACCTCAGCACTGAAGGAAATGTGTGTTCATAATTGATTGTCTGTCCTTGTCTGGCTGGTTAAGCAAACAAAATAACAACACTTTCAGTAAGAATATGACACTATCACATTTCTTCCAAATATATAATTTCACACATGAGGTTGGTTGAGCTCTAAAACATTGTATTAGTTCATATTGGACAGCTTTCTAAGGTTGGTTCAGATAAAAAAATAAAAAAAACGGGACTAAATTTAGCTTAGTTAGGTTTTTCAAATCTGTCTCGATAACTTCCCCTGCCGTGTCCGACGACAAAGCAGTTTGGGGTAGGAAGTAAAGGCAAGGCACTGGCCGTCGCACGTCGTCAAAGCTCTCCGTTCACCTTGTTGTAGGATAGTGTCATCTTGTTCACCCTTGGGTGTTAGTTTTCTGACTTTTGGTTTTTGGAATGAAGATTTTTCTTCTTGATTCTAAATAGGTATGCTTTCTCTTCTGCATAGGTGAAGATGATTGAGGAGAAAAGGTGGGTTGGTTTTTCTTGTGTGCGTGGGTTGTTTTCAGGAACTGGTTTTGGTAGGTTCTGGTAGTTGGTGTTGAAGGTGTGGGGGAGGTGGGGGAGAGAGATGGAAAGGGGTAAGTTAATTAAGGGATGGAGGTGGGGAGGGGTTGTTATGGGAAAATAGGTAGCGGTGGGTTCTAGATATTTTATTTTATTATTGTAATATTTTATTTTTACTTTTTAGAATATTTAGGGATTGATTAGGGTTTGGGTCAGGATGAGGTGTTTAGTTTTGGGGATGTTTCCAAAACTAGGGTTAGGGGTTATCGTCATTCAGACATGAGGGTTGGGGACACTTAGTAATTCGTGGTTACCATATTTTGGATAGAAAACCCATCTAATTAATATGGACGCAACAGTTTCCGAAACTGTTCTTCACCTGGACAGTTACAACTTTCCGAATAAAGACCCTCTGAATATACTTCCAGGACCACCCTGTCTCAAGTAAACTACATTCTCTCTGCGTTTTGGGGGATGTCCTTCCGTTCATGTAAGAAGATAAGAGGGGATGATGCGTTCCATGATGAACCATTCGTCATAGGTTTCTATTTCCTTCTCACTTATTGCTCACTTTTGGTTTTCGTTCGTCGGGTTTGTCTCTGAATGTAGACTGCAGGGATGAGAATGCTTTTCACATGGCTATCTCCTCCTCTTCTACTATCTAGACATAACAGTTTTCAAAAACCCTTCACGCATGTTAGTTGGTTTTTTCCATTAATACAATTCCCCCATCACCCTTTTAAGGGGACAACCTCACTACATCCTGGGCTTAGCTCCACCCAAGACAATTCTGATTGGTTAGAAAATAAACACAAGCAAGATTGAGCGTTTTTTTTTTTTAATGATAATGAGGTGCAGCCAAACCAGTTTGCAGCAATACAGGACTAGTTTTAGGCACCATACAAAAAAAATACCACGCTTTGGTTGACAGTTCCTCAACAATAAGTACATGTTTAAAGCATGGTTAAGGTTAAAATTACTCAGCTAGATTTAGTAAAAAGTAGTATAGTTTTGGTTAAAATAAACCCTTTCGCGACATGTCTGTGTTTTTTTTCTTTATTTTCTGCATTACCAATGTGACAAATCCCCCCTGTAGCTAATATTTTATTGGCTGGCTGAGAAGAAGCGATAATAAAGAAATACAATTATTGGCAATGTTGATTAGAAACACATTTGTTCTACCAAAACTTAATTGAGAATGCATTTAAGTTGAGTAGGAACATAATGTTGTGGAGGCTAGGAGGGAGATCCAGGTTTATCTGAACTGCTAAAAAGTTTACAATTAAAAAAATGTATTTTTGCACACTCTGATGGAGCTCAGGATTCATCTTGGTTCACTTTAGTACAAACAGCTGAACCTAATCCACCATCAGATGACCACCTAACGTTCTTTCCCATCAGATATTGTGCTAAGTAAGTTACTCCTGGTGTGTCCATGTGCATAAATGCTTGTGTCACTTTCAATCTAAAGAATTACTTATTGTTTCTGCAGGTATTTGTTAAATTTAAAGTGGCTGAAGGCAACAATGAGGACTTCAGTAGGTCAAGTAAGGTTTCTGCAAACCTGAGAAACACTTTTGTTAGACATCAACATATCAGATTTTTTTGACAAATGAGTTACGGAATCGATGCAACACAAGAGAATGAAAAGGAAGGAGGTCCATTTGTGATGTTGTCAGTTCTCTTGTCTGGACACAGCTGCTGACTGAAACCGCTCTGAGGACGCTCCTATAGAGTGTGGATGTGGTCGGCAGTGGACCAAATGACTATTTATTTGGATCTTATTTGGCTTTTGCCTCATCTCTAATCTCAAAATCATGCACAATAGCAAAAGCATGCCACTAAACAACAGAGATGAGACCATTACCCTGCATTATCAGTGCATCTATGCATATCACAATTGATTTCAATGCATTATTCTGTTATATAAAATGACGTTTACCATGATATACTGAAAATGAAAGCATTTTTAGACATCTGTATTTCTTTTAACACCACTGAATAGCGGGTCAAAGTGACATACAGTCATTAAAATTAAAATTTAGCCTCATTTGCATCATGGTTTTGTGTTTTTTTTGTGTTTAATGACTGTCTGACTGTGTGTTTCTTGCCCTCCTTTGAGATTGCCCTGATGATTTTCACCTGCGTCTTGTTGATCACCTGTGTCTCGTCTCCCCCAATCAGCTCTGAGTGTATAAATCTGAGTGTTGCCTTCCCTTCCTGATTGTCCCATGAAAGTTTCAGCCACTTTTATTTCGTTTCTGGACACACAAATCACTAAAACTAGAAG
The DNA here is from genome assembly GCF_000690725.1 of Stegastes partitus. NCBI lineage: Eukaryota > Metazoa > Chordata > Actinopteri > Pomacentridae > Stegastes > Stegastes partitus. The sequence goes on along the minus strand of NW_007579701.1, from coordinate 66,532 downwards.
AAAAAAAAAAAACCCTGAAAGCTGCATCAGCTGCCTTTGCAGTCGAACATTTAAACAGGTTGTAATTGGGTGACGCAGCTCCTTTTTTCGCACTTGTCATCGCAGAAAGAAAAAAAAAAAATCATCAACAATGGCTCAGTTCCATCAGCTGTCCCGCTAAGCGATGCCAGTGACCCAGCATGCACCCCGGAACTAACTCGCCCAAATGAAACGCACTTGTTTTTAATATTATCAGTTACACCTGTGCTTTTCTCCTTGCGATGAAATGACAGACTGTCTGCTGTGAAGAAAAGGTTTAAATTGCACATGCTGGCTCGCTGTCACACTGCCACGGCTTCCCGGGGCGCTCAGACAAAACAGAGGCGTCGTTAATGTTATTAGTAATACCTCCGCGTGTCCTGCTATAGAGCAACGCTTTTGAGCTGTGAGAGGAGAAGGGAGGAGGGGGAAAAAAAAAGTAATGTTAGGTCACCAGAGTCAATGAGGTAGAGCTGGAGCAACTGTTTGATGAACTGATTAATCAGCGGGCTGAAAATTAATTGTCTTTCCCTTCAAGCGCAAATTGAACAAAATCGTCAGGGTTCCAGACTCTCGGATAAGTAAGAATTTGGAGCACGGTTCGTTGGATCGGCGCGACAAAGGTGCAATTTGTCGCACGTCAACAGGTGCAAAAACACACAAAAAAAAAAAAGGAAAGGAGGGGGGGGAAGATTGAGCTGCAATAAATCTTTGCAGGTGCACACACATTCCTGAGAGGAGTTCTAATCAAGTGGATGAATCGAAACACTTGTGGTGGTGGTGGTGGTGGAGGGAGGTGGATTATTGGTGTGTAAAGGCAGTTTATGGACAATATACAGCAAAACAAATAAAGGAATGTTCACATGAGGGCATGAGGGTCGTGCAAATTGGGATATCTTCAGAGTAAACGGGGCTGCTGAGCAATCGCGTGACACACCTGGAGCGTTACCAAGGGCTCGTTTTTCACCGCAATATAAAGTAATGCACCTCAGCTGTGGGTAGAAGTAGGGGGAACTCAACATGGTGGAATTTTAGTGCCGTAATTTTCGGACGATTGAGCGCACATGAATATAAGAATATAAAAATTTGTACATATACAGGCTAAGGCTGCTGCCTCCGCGACCCGACTCCGGATAAGCGGGAGAAGATGGATGGATGGATGGATGGATGGATGGATGGACATATACAGGCTGCAGGTGTCCACGTTGCAACATGAGATTTTTAACCTTTAATTAAATACGTACCGGTAAAATACACAAAAACACTGCCGGTCACATGGCTGGTTAGCCGACCAGATAAAATCATTGCTCGCTATCTTCATCTTCCTCCTGCACGAAGACCATTAAAGTCTTCAGCGTTGGAGTTGGTATAAATAAAAGTTTAAAAAATCCATAAATTAGCCGCATTATTGTTTAAGCCTCAGTGTTTAAAGCATGTAAAATAAAAAAAGTAGCGGCTTGTAGTCTGGAAATTACGGTACTGTTTCCATTCTTCAATCTGCTCTGTTTAAATGCAGTTTAGCTAATTACACTCATTTGATTGTTGGTTGCAGCTGAGTTACTTCTTGGTTTCATGGCAGAATTGTATTTTTTTTTTTCCCTTTTTTGCAGAATTTGGTTTGCCAAATGTTAAATAAAGTGATTTGTATGACATTTTAGGATTTTCAAGAGCGACAATCCTACAGTGTCTGGCTCTAATTAGCGATGTAATAATTTTTCGACGGCACGTCTTCTTGTGGATGTCGGAGGTTCAAAACCAAAACCCTGCACGCATGCCTCTTCTAGTTTCCGGGATTCCTTTTGTTACTTTGAAGACGCTGAATCACTTTCTTTCGGAGACCCTTCAAAAAAAAAGGAGCGTGTGACAGTGCAGCGCTGCAAAAACTGTGTTCAGCGGAGGCCTATTAAATTTACCACCTGACATGTTTTCAGGCGGTATCGGCGTCGCGTGCACAATGCAATATCGTAGGTCTCTTTATTGCCTTTTATACAAAGAGGCCCGTTGTAATTATTCAGGAGGGCCATACTGTACTGAGACCCCTCTGGGACTGCACACATTATGGCTCACACACACACACACACACACTCGCACTGGCATACTGGACAGAGAGTAATGGTCCAACCCATGGTGGTAATGGCTTCTCCTTCTGTGTGTGAGCGTCCGTGCACGCTGGCATACATGTATTCATCTGAGCATGCTCCGACCGAGTCTATTTGATGTGACTAGTCCATTAGATTTTCAATGGGCTCCTACACCATAATCCTGAATACACTGAGTTTTTTTTTTCTTTCTTTCTTTCATTCGATGGGCTCTTCATTGGAACTGCCCCACAGTACAGATTGCTCCTGTCACCGTTGAAGCAGACAAATTCCCCCCTCATATCCTCTGCATATGGGGTTGGGATTGTCTCGTTATGGCCCCCCGTTACACTCCCCCGTGGCAACATTAGCCGGCGGCTGTAAAAAGACTATTAGGATCCAAATCATTCTGGACCGACGACAACGAGGCTAAGAGAAAGTTAGCGAAGGGGGGGAAGAAATGGAGCCGGAGAGAGCGGCGGCAGCGGCGGTGATTTTTTTTTTTGTTGAGGATGCGAGTTGGGAGGACCTACAGCGCACATGAACTCTCCCATATTTATATACGCTGCACACTCGCAGTCTCTGCAGCAATGTAGCCATCCTAATCCACCGCAGCCAATCAATAAGCACTTGACAGGTACTGAAATACAATATAGAGAGCTGCACTAGCCTGCTGGTTCTTCTGCTCCATTTAAACTGCAGTTTGACAGGTGAGGAGGGGAGCAGAGTGGGGTGGAGGTGCATTTGGAGATGTCTTGATTGGTCCTGACACAGGGCTCCTATAGAGGAGGCTGCAACAACAAGTTAGTTTTGGTCCCAAAGTTGATTTTAACCTAATCCCATAAAAGAGAAACATGTTTGCAGGCTTTTCTGAAACTCTTTTTTGGTATTTCATCGCAGGAAATCTGCTTCACATGGCTGATAAGATGCTCAAATCTGTTGATTTTTCAGGAAAAACCAAAACAGGTGTGCAGGGGAAAGGGGTTAAGAAGAGCCCTTGTAGAGGAAGTGCACGGCACACACTGGCTGTTCTGGAAACTGTGCCAAAATACATTTGCTTACACCTGTGAGGACACCTGGTTGCTACCAAGTTTTCCGAATAGAGGGTTGGTGGGGGGGGGAAAAAAAAAACAGAAACAGAAAAAGAAAAGCATCCTTAATTGTTTTTCCACCCTTTTCTTTCCCTCTGTCTTCTGTGGCAGATGAGTATCCGGTACTAATGTCCCTCTTCCATCATCGCTCCTCTCCAGCTGCAAAATGCTGATTGGAGCTGGAACCTCCTCGTGATTGCACTCTTATTGAGAGCAAGGGTAAAAAAAAAAAAAAACAGAAAGAAAAAAAAATCCTCATGTAATTCATTCTGCCTATCTCTCTCTACCCATCTTCTAGTGTTTTGCGAGGTGGAAATTGGAAACGCCCCGCGAATGCATTTGGGGAGACATCCCAAACCAAATCAAGGTGCCATTACCCCCGGTGGGTGAGGCAACGATGGGGCTGAAAAATCTTCGCCTCCCTCTCTCTCGCTCAATGATTGTCTCATCAGCGGGAGTAATTTGGGTTTCTGGTTATCGCGTCATTTCTGATGCCGATGAGGGGGAGAAACGGGCAGAGAGACGTAATTACTTCCCTCGGCAGACAGATGAGGAATCGGGGAGTAATTAATAACTGGCTGGTACCCGACTGGAGTGGAGGCTACCTTCCAGCGCCGCCGCCGCCGAGTCCTCCGAGAGAGACTTTACTCACTGTGAGAAACGAGTGGGAACATACTCCGCTAGCGAGCCTGATGGATCAGCAACAGGCATTTCAAAGAGGGAGAAAGGAGGAGGAGGAGGGGGAAGGAATGAGATGGCAAGGCAAGAGTGAAAGAGGCGAGGAGGAGGGGGGGAGAAGAAGATGAGATGGAGGAGTGATAGGAGCTGAGGAGTGAAGAACGAGTGAAGATGCGGGATGAAGTGGATGGATGGCGAGGGGGACAGATTGGCCTCGGCTTTAGTACACCTAAGAGGCAGCAGAAAAGAAATGAGAAAGGGGTAGTGGAAGGCAGGTAAAGACTTCAGGTAGAGGAGGAGGAGGAGGGGAGAAAAAAAGATGCTAGGCTAGTCGAGTGGTTGCATTACGGAAAAGTAAGAAAAAAAAGTCTTCACTTTGATAAGAGGCTGCCAAATGGGTCATTTTCTGACTCGCTTTCCAGCGAGCGGCTGAATAAATCAAGAATATATTACAAAAGGATACACTCCTCCTTTTCTTACTGACCGTTTTCATTTCCTCACCTGTGTTTGAATAATGTTTGCTTCATCCGCCCCGGTCTCCGGTATGCATAGATTATTTCGCGAGGCTCCCCTGGCAACCGCATTCACAATGCTGCCAGGGCTTCCTATCTTATCTCCTCAGTCTGAGGCGTGTCGCTTCAGCCTTGACAACACATTAGCCCGCACTTTGCTGCCGAACATGCCTCTCTTTCTTTGCTTTTCCCTCTCTTCCTTTAAGCAAAACTGACCTCCCCCCACAACAAAAAACTCCACCAAAGGGGCATCTCTTTTTTTTTTTATTATTTTATTAAAAATCCGCTCCCATCTCCTCCTCGTGTTCCATGCTGATGTGGAAGTCTGTTCCCATTTTCATTCTGCACCACTTCCTCCTCTCTGTCTCCATCTCTGTTTTAATAAGATCTTGGCGGCGGCGGCGGCGGCGGCATCGTGTCTGGTGTTGGATGCCAGGAAGCGGCGCGAGATGATCGGCGCTGTCAAAATACAATCTGGGGGGCTTAGGTGAAGTCAACAAGATGAGAGACGGCATCCGAGCGGAGGAGGAAGGGGGGGAGGATGATGTTTACCTGTCTGTCTGGGAAACCCTTAAGTTAACAGTACACGCGGCGGACGTCCGTTTAGCACATACGAGAACACGCCACGGCGATGGTTATCCTACCCGCAGCCTCCGATAGCGATCTCGCCGCGCTCGTACCATGACTGACCATTTTCGCGAAGGCGCTTAAGTGACTCTTCTGGGCGAGCACGCGGTGATGAATGTCGCGTTCGGGCCGCATAGCTGCGCTGCAATATTCAAAAGTGTGATGCATAAAGGCTTATTGAGGATCGGCGCTGATAAAGCAGCAGTCAGACAAAGAGGAATTGAAAGGCAGAGCTGGTGAAAGGTAAATGAGTTTGAGTGCACTGAAGAGGCTCACATTGTTACAGGCCAGTACCAATCAATCACACTCATCAGGGTCTCTGAGAGGGTTTATTAACAATTCAGGAAGCAGCCAGCCCCCATTTTGACCATTAGCTGATTCCTGCTCTGTCTCTATCTACATCTATTTTTCCTAACCTCGCTCTTTTGTTCGCTTGCACACAATGCAGTTTTCTCCCCCCCCTCCCTTCATCCGCCAATCAGAAGGCTTTGTGCAGATCAGGGCTTTTCTCAACGCCGCAAGAAGTTACTTTGCTGCACTTCCTCCAACAAATTTATCATATCTGAGGATCATTTCTGCATCATCAAGCCCACCTACTTCACCAAACGACTGATTTGATCTACTAACTCGACCCTTTTTTTTCCCCCACCCCGGTTATATCTCCGTGTTTCCAGCCCTGCTGGTTATATATCTATTTAGCCGGTGTTTGTTCACAGCCCAATCCTCTCCTATGGGTCACGATGATGACGCCAGGTGCGGTTGCTAGGCGACTCGTGACGCAGCCGACTGCAAAGCCTGCAAGAGCGAGCAGGTAGAGATGGGCTGCTGAAAAATACACACCATTGCGGCGATCTGTAAGCTCCAGTGAGCCACAGGTAAGAGGAGGTCAGCGAGTGTTTGTTTCCCTGCTTCCTCCTCCTCCCCATCCTCCTCCTCCTGCTCGTATTCCTGTATCTGTTGACAACACCTGTGGAAAGCAGCTGGCTGGATAGCGGGGTGCTTTGCATCACATGCGCGGGCAGAGGAAAGGTTGGTTTAATCCGCTGGGGCTACGGGGATGTTTCACACCATGACAACAGTCAGAGGCCCCGCTGCTGATGCAACAACTCACACGGGACACGAGTACAAGGGGGAGCTGGGGAAGGTGTTTGCATGTGTGAACAGGAGGGGTTTTTTTTTTGTCTGTTTCTCTGTGCTAAGTGTGTACCAGGAGGTATGAATGTGTGCGTGGGTGCATGCATCTGTTAAGGCTGAAGAATAGGCAGCATCCTGGCACTATATACATATGTGCGACGCCATCCGATCAGAGTAGAATGCAGGCTGGTGTCCTCGATAGCAGTTTTTGTGATCAGGAGAAGGGACACAAAAATATAATTTGCCAAAGTTCTTGTGTTGCTTTTCTTGCACAATCAACAGAAATTACAAATACAACAACCCTGTCTGGCAGAAATTATGCTCCTTTCATATATTAAACTAAATTCTTTGATTGGAAGTTGGAGTTGGATATGACTTTTTTTTTACCCAACAGAGCATGGTTTTATTTTCACTGGCTATTTCGTTATATTTAGGTGCCAAAACTACATGGCTATGGTTAAATAAATAAATAAATGGCACAGTTTGGGTTAAAGTCCACCATTTTCACAGACTATAAAAGATAAATAGAACCTTTCGGGGTCTGAAAAGTGAAGCCACTTCATCAAAAGTGAAGAAAACCTGCATTTTTTCAAGTAGCCAGCAGGGGGCGACTCCTCTGGTTGCAAAGATGCATCCAATTGCATAGAATGCCCCTACTTCTGACTTAAATTATCACCTCAGTGAAATTTTCCCAAAGAGTTACTGGGTTTAATCGCAAGTTTTAAGTCTCGCTCAACACAGCATCCTATTCAATTTCCAAGTTATGGTCTTTTTAAAAAAGTATTCGATATGATCGAGTTGGGTGTTCTTCAGGGCAGGGTTCATTTATAATTGACAGATTGCTACCGTATGAGTGCAACATGGCAATGGCCAAATTCAAGGTTTTAACAGTGGTCCAAAAACCAACTGGTGATGTCACAGGAGCTTCTGCCGTTGTATAAAAATTATTTTTTGGGGTCTAAACAAGTACAACTGGCTGATCGTGGCACACCGCGAACACATTTTTTTTAACCTCCTATATATGGTTTCCAATACAAACGTCCATCGTGCACTGTTTTCAAGTTACAATGCAGTCAAAATGTATGACCTTGAAATATAATCCAAGGTCAAATGCGACATCACCAATGGAAAGCCCCAACATGGCTGCTCATCTGCACCAAATACCATAACTCTACTTTGCACCCTTTTGAAGGTATGTGGCATTTCTGTAAAGGTGACGTTTGACCTCTAGCAGAGCTGTTTTTCCACCGATTGACCCCAAAATCTAGTCATTTCGAGGAGAGGCCATTCCTAGTCCACGTGTAAAATATCAGCTTGTTCGACATCAGCACTCGAAGTAAAGACTGGGATCGATTACCCCTCATCAAGGGGCAACTATAACAAATGTCTAGATAAATCAATATCTGTAAAGCTCAGTAACAAGAACACATTTACCCCAAATTACTGACTTTAGATACTCATCTTTGGATATTAGAATCAACGCTAGAAGAGAAACATTGAGATTCAAGATGCTGATCAGTATGGGTCCACACCACGACCATGGAAGAAGTTTCACTCCAGGAGGAAGAAGAGCAGGAGGATGCATGACAAGATCCATGTAACAGGAGAAAATGTAGGCAAATAGATGGTTCCCAGGTTTAAAACGACAACTGTTCAACCTTAAAGTAAAACATCTGAATCTCAACATTCCCCTTTCGGAAGTTGTAGTAGCCCCATGCAAAGCTATAAATATGATATCATGTCAGAAAATCACTACAAAACTTCAATACTGTCTGTTTATCAAAATGATCTGTATTATGACGACTGGGTTTTAAAAATACAACTCATGATTGCTACAAATAGTAAAACCATTTCTTCTTCTTTTTTTTTTTTTTTGCAACACTAAAAGGGTCTCAGACATATAATCGGCCGTTCTTTTGTGCCTTCCCCTCATTTCTCCTTTCACTTTCCATTACCAGGAACATTTTCTGGGCTGTTAATGTTGCGAGAGCACCTTGTTTGCTATAAACCGCGGTGATCGGTGTCTGCTCGGGAAACGACAACTTCAGGGAGCGTAAAAGAAAAAAAACGTGTGAATTGGTTTCAGCTGATCTCCTCCTAGCTTTTTTTTTTTTTTTGTAAAGACACAAAATCACAATAAACAGATGTGTAGGTTTAACCTGTGGCGGCTAATTCAAATCACCCTATACACACTGAGCGCGATAAGAATCGGCTGTTAAATCAAAAGGCTGCGGCTTGTCAGCTTTCATATGCAGCTTGAGGATCTGGGGTATGTAATGTAATAAAATAGGAGCACAGTGGGAGAGTTCTGATAGTATTACGACTGGTGCGCTGGGTCAGGCATAAGCCTCGCAGGCTCAGACGCATAACTTACCCACGTGTGCATGTCATAATATAGATGCTGATCCACAGAAACAGACACTGTGTGAGCTCTATTCCACCAGAAGAGGAAAACTGACACGCGTCTTTTCCTGAAAAAAATAATTCATGAAGATTTCCAAAAACTCTAGAAACAATCACGGCCCCCCCTCGTATCGCGCCATCTCGCTGAAGTATTGCTCAATCCCCGCTCCCCTGCCTGACACGACAAATCCCCCCGGCCGGAAATCCAATCCCGCCTCCGTGTGACCGGGGTGGTACCGTGACGGATGGCTTGTAAGCATCCCACCATGTTTCATCAAGCCTTCTTCTCTCTTTGTCAGGGCCAAAGACTGAAGACTTCCATGTGGCGTCTCACCTTAGGGACGCCGCTATGTTCAATAATTCAGTGGCTGTTGCTCCAGTCCTGTGGCGAGCACTCATCAGTGACCGATGAACATCCCTGGTGGGCCTCAGCCTGTCAAGGATTTTTTTTTTCCTCTCTCTCCCCTCCCTCGTGGTCCAAAATGGATCGTAAATGTAACTGCTAATTACTATATTGGCCCAAAATTTATGACTTTTTCTGTTGTTTCCTAAAGAATACTTCTTTACACAGCATGGCTCACCCAAACAGATGCTTTCACTGATTCTGGCTGATGAGTGTGTGTGTTTGTTTGCTCCCTCTATGTCCCATTAGCTTTATTGCACCCACTAAGGTTGGATAGTTTACACCTGTACAGCACTCTTTCATCCTTGTAGCGGTGCTGCCAGTGTCTGGAGCAGAAAAAGAAGAAATGGCACGTGTTTTCATTGTAGCACACTCGACACACCAGATCATTCAAGGCGTCTATTTCCACTTCCTAAATAAATGCATGGTTGCTAACTAAAAAATTCTAATTCAAATGTTTAGATAAAACCTTCTTTGGCGACACAATAATGTTGCATCAACTTAACATTGTGTGTAATTTTAAACTAAATCCAAGATGTTGTCACTTCATAAAATTAGCTTGATATCTTAATAACTTCAGGTCAGTCCTGGAACAACCTTGACTTTGTAAATTTGTCAACTAAAATGAAATGAAATGAAAAATACTTTGTTTATCCCAGAAGGGAAATTCAATTAAAAAAATAAAAAAATAAAAAAATAAATATAATAAATAAAAATAAAATAATAATAATAATAAATAACAATAAAATGACAAATAAATAAATAACAAAAATCGGACAAGTTAAATACGTGACATGATAATTTTTAAAAAAGCACATATTTGCATATATTTCCAATAGAAAACATGTTTAAAAAAATCATAAAAACTTGGCAAATTGGCTCAAAACCTTGTAGTGTCTCAATTTAAATACAGTATTGCACCAGATTTGGTTTTGCTGGTATGTGACGGTCATTCAATTGTAATCAGTCCCTGGTTCACTGTAATCTTTCTTGTACTGCTTGGTTCTGTTTAGTTCCTCTGTCTTGTACTCAAATTTTATTCTTAGGATAAAGTCTGAACTGTCTTCTAAACCCTACCTCAGGGGTGTCCAATCCTGGTCCTTGAGAGCCACAATCCTGCATGTTTTAGATGTTTCCCTCTTCCAACACACCTGATTCAAATGATCATCATCAAGCCCTGCAGAAGCCTGATAACCATCCTGATCATTTGAATCAGGTGTGTTGGAAGAAGGAAACATCTAAAACATGCTAGATAGGGGCTCTCGAGGACCAGGATTGGACACCCCTGCCCTACCTCAATTGTGCCTCATAGGCTTCCATAGTTTCTGTGATTACTCTTGGTCGCTGTGTCCCTTGCTCCCCAGTGTAGTCCCAATCATTCCTACTTCTACTTCCCTCTCCGGCCCTCATCCTCCTTCCCTGCTTATACTATTGTACCAATAAAGTTTATTCTCTTTTATCCTGGCCTGCTGTGTTTCTCTGACTTTCCGTGACATTGGCTCGATAGTTTTCTCACAACAGTGCGAACAGCACAACTTTTAAATGGACTTTTCAGTTCTAATGTGTGCCACTTCCATGAGTGGTCCTAAACCAGGTGCTCAATTTAAACAGTTAAATCCGAATTCATACATCACTTGCTTGAACTGTGTGTGAACTTCTGCTAATCACTGTAACATAACAATGAGCTAAGTTAATTTTCCTCACTTTTTTTTTACCACATACTGAACTATCTAAATTCTGAGCGTGAACCCTTTGCACAATATACAGCCCTCCAATATTTCCACAAGAGAGGCCTAACTGGCTTGCACTCAGTAAACATATCTACTATTTTCTGGGCCATGACCGTTGAGAGACTTACAGAGAATAAATAGAGCCTTAAATTCAAGTCTGTATTGTTATTCTGGAGGCGTCTCACATTAACATGGCTCTAAAACTGTAGAAAGTTCAGGGAAACGGGTAAAAACTGCTGGCTCACGTTATGTTTTGCTACCACGAATCGGCAAAATATAACCAACACAAGCAGCCGTTTGGAAGACCTGTTCTTGGATTGAGACTCTATAAAAGTTAAATGAAGTTACATCTTTTGAATATACAGTGAAGCAAAATTTAGGTTTAAATGGTTGGGGGTTATGTTTTTGATAAATCTGAATAAGCAAGCTTCTTTGAAACAGAGCCAACACGTAAAGGCGATAGACTAAAATTGACATTTTCGATAACTAAGAAAATGAACAGATAATTGAAATTGGTTGATTTATTACAACTTCAAATGCAGATGCAAATACT
>NW_007579701.1:40690-54500 GCF_000690725.1 Stegastes partitus | reverse complement strand
AAAAAAAGCCATATTTGCACATTTAAATCAGATTTAAACGCACACACACAAACACAGTGACGACAGTTTGATTTAATTGCCAGTCAATAAGATACACTTAGCATGACTAACCGGAATATAATAGCATTTTATTTTTTCTAATAAGCCTCTAATGGCTCTTTATCACAGCAGATGTTTGACTTGTCATAGCAGGACAGGCACAGGTGTTACTAATAGCGCTAATCAACACCGGCTCCGTTCTATTCAAACATCCCGGTAAGTCATGACAGCGAGCCGGCGTGAACGCAACCCCTGAAACTCAATGATAGTCATCCGCCACGGGTTTTATTATTTACACTCGTGCTGCTTCTAATGCGAAACGTCTTTCACAGAAAAGAAAAAAAAAGGCGTTTTAGTGGTTTAGTCGTGTCCCAAGCTCTCAGCTGAATTACAGCTATGGTAATACGCACCTGTTCGTTGTGTTTCTCATTCGCGTCACACACTCCTGCAAGCTCCCAGTCGGATTCAGGACCACGGAAAGATTTTTCTCAGACGTTCTGCTTTTTTTTTCTTTTCTTACATTACACACAACTTTGATAAGACGGGATGTTAATCTTCGCGTAGGTTGTCGAAGAGTCAACTTGTGTAGTTTTTAATCTGAAAAAACAATAACGTCCTCCAACCAGAGATCACATGTATGCCGTCTCGTGGAGGTTTCTACATTGAAGCTTAAGCCAAAGTTCATCCCCTTCCCCCCTTTCTTTCTTTTACTCTCCGAACCCCTTGTGTCTGCTTCTCAAGCTACAGGATTAGAGTTTTTGTGGGAAAAGTTCTGGAGAAGCGAAGGCATCAAAGCTGGCAGACAGTCGGAGGAAGGAGAAGCGGAGAACGCTGGAGGAGGTTGACCAGCTAATCGCCACCGGTGAGGTTTGAGTCCTCTGCGTGTTTGGGAGGTTTGGTTTCAAAGACGGTTGGAGGTCAGAGTGCATCTGTGGAGAACACACCGGATAAAAAAAAACCCTCCCTCCGCTGGGTACACCCTGAAAATCAATGCTCCGCTCGGCTCACCTCGGTTTGATTCAGCGCCGCTTCTGCTGGCACGGTGGTCAAAAGTTTTTAGCAGCGCTGCCACAAAGTTTGCGATACCTCGCTCCCTCGGGGGTGATTCGGAACATGTGGGACGGCCACACTGAGCGAGCTACACCGGGAGTAAGGTTAATTCTTAATGATCGTCTTTCTTGCTGCACACATTTTGTGGTCTTCGTAATGAGGAGTCCTCCTCGTTCTCCCACTGTCCTGTAGGGAATTTAGACAGCCATAACTTCTCCCCTGCAACATTTATGTGCCGTCCCTATAACAAGGCCAGCGGACGGGGAAACAGCCATCGAGGGAACCTGGCAGGGTTCCTGGGTGACATGTCGACTGACCCGCTTCAGGCCTTGTTAGCCGGAGGAGGAAGAGAGTTGGGAAATGAGAAAGAAGGAAAAGACATAAAGGAGGCGGTAGAGGAAAAAAAAAAGGGAAGACGTCTTAAGAATGACCATTAAAAAGAACAGGAGTGAGAGTAATGAGCCTGCATCATTACTCCTTCAAATCCAGCGTGGAAGACACAAGTATAGCATCGCAGCGCTTACATAATTCATTTTGAAACTTAAGTTGGAAGCAGCTCATAATTGCCATCCGGCGAAAACACGCATGTCTCGTCGGACAACACCAAATAACTCCATAGGGAGTCAAAAAGAAAGCTTTGTTTTCACATTGCTGGCCAGAAAAAAAAATGGGGTTGCAACCCGTGTCGAGCGTTTGCACCGAACAACTGCACGGGCATGATAACCACTTTTGCTGCTTTGTTCTTTCTCAGCTGCCAATCTGCCTCTGCAGATCTATAGGAGACATATAAAGCATATAAAACACATGCATCAGGGAGGGAGGGGTTTCCTCTCTCTCGTCCAGCAGTGTTTTCTCAGTACAGAGCAGAGGAAACAGCATGATCTAAATAGCTCATTAACTTTTGATGACTGGGTCCTTTGGCTGTAGATCTTGAAAGCAAACGGGAGCCAGTCTCCTTATGGCTATTGATTCAGCAACCCCTCCTCTGCACGTCCCAGGGAGGGCTACTAGGGACACCAAATAATTCATGCCAAGATCCATGCATTTGTTAATGACTGATCGGGACAGTCTGTGTCCTGCTCTGCTTTAAGAGCACAAACCGCAGTTGTTCCAACATGGCTAACAGCTGTAACGCATTAATGATACAGTCACGCTGAGACTAAAATAACCCAAAAGAGCACAGTGCAAGTTGTAGTAGTGAACACTGTGCATAAATTTCCGAACATTGGTGTTTGATTTTTCAGCTCTGCTAACGGTTCCCAAGCACTTTGACTTATTCTTTTTTTTTAAATAGGAAATTTGACTTTCATTGAATATGCATAAGAGTTATGTGCAGTTTCTTCAACCTCTAACCTCAGATTGTTTTCAGCTTGGTAGGGCAGGGTGTGAAGGAGGGTTAGAAATTAGACACATATTGCTGTTATTCACTGATCTGGCATACCTGTGGGTCGCAGGGAGAGACGATAGAGTTGTGTGACCCGGGATGAATTATTAGATTTTTTGCTTTAAACTATGTTCGTAGTGGAATTTTTCTGTCAAATTCCTTTTTTTTTCTTGTAAAATCAAACCAAAGCAACATCAAGAGAAGCTAGTGGAGGCCTGTTCGCCATACAGTTCTTACCGAAGCATTATCCAGAGGAGCTGTACGCGAGAGTGCAGATGTCCAAATCAATTGGATTGGACATTAAATTGACTTTACCCAGCTAGCTGCGTAGCACAAAGTCCGGTTGAGCCCAGAGCAGAACGTTGTCTGGAGAACTTTCAGTGAGCAAGTGTTGTGGCGAGAAAGCAAAGGAATACAAATATTTGGAGGTACAGAAGAAACATGAAAACACCGATGGAGAGATGACGAGATTTGGGAACTTCTGTTGATCAGGTCCATTTACAAATTCAAGAAACTGCAAGTGACCTGTTGTACGTTCTGACAACGTATCCATTTAAATGCATCAACCACAACTAAAACCACTAACAAGTGGAGGGAATAGCATTAATTATGTAGTTACAAGAGAAACCTTGGGTTGCTTTGGCATCTACATTGTTCCAGAGAAGAAAAAAAAAAAACACCCCCCACCATGGCAACGGCACACTTCGATGGCAGTAAGCGTCCGCCAGGAGGACAATGTGTCCTGCCAAACTGCAGAAACTGTTCAGTAACGGCTCAAGAAACGCAACAAAGAGCCCAAGACAATGGCTTCTGAAGTGTCAAGATCCATAAAGTGATCGAGCATCCACAAAGGGCGCCACTCCACAGCATGGGACACTGGAAATTAGTTTTTTGGGTGTCGTCCTATCAGCTATTTGGCAACCTTCTAAAATAGAAAACACTAATATATCAAAATATTCCCCCCCAAAAAACAACAATATTTTATGGACCAACTGTGCACATATTCATCTTATAAATCTGTAGATTTGCCCTGACCCGATGTGGAGATTTACTGAAATACCATTTTATTTCCTGCATCTACATTCGATTTGTAGCTTTTTGGTCCCACAATAAAAACCCCCACCAATATCAGTTTGGACACTAAGCCCAATGTTGGGCATATTTGCATAACAGAGGGAAGGGGGTTAATGCTTTTGATGGAATACCAAACGGAAGTGGTGTATGTAAATTTGGATTAAGCGGATAAGGCCCCTGTCAGCTCCAATAAGTATTGTTGCCATTGTGTGTAAGTGTCTGCATATCTGTTTGCGCGCAAGTGTGTTTCCACGTGAGTCGGCCGCTGGCTCCAGGCTAAAGAAATACATATAAATGAGCTTTTTACCTGCAATCACTTCAATTAAAGGCTTTACTTGGGCAAGTGTGATAGGGCGTGCTGAAGTGTGTGTGTGTGTGTACTGTATGAACATATGTCTGTCTATATAAGCCGGAGGGGGGAGAAAAAACAGACTTTTTTTTAAAATCACACCTTCAACCGCAAGCCGACGGGCTCCGTGTCCGAAGCTGATAGTGCCGCTCCTATGACTCAACCTATATCTGGCGTTATGTTTCCAGCGCCGGAGCTGCCGCGCCACGCCAGGGGAGAACGACCGAGGGACCGAGGAAAAGCGCTGATAAGACGCGGAGCCGGTCGTGTTGAGGGTCAGTGCGGCGGAGAGATAGGGCAGCTACATGGCAAAAAAGGAAGCCAAGCGTGACCACTTTCTTACTCTTTCACTCATCCGTCTTTTTTTTTTTCGCGTCTCTCCAACCTCCCCCCTCCGGTCATCCTCAATATGGTCTTGTTATCTGGCGCCCCCACTGATGGCTGCTGCTTGCATTTGTGTATGAATGCCTGCCTGTGTTCACTTCCTCCCAAACATTATTTCCGTCGAGGTCTGCGGCGGCGGCGGCGGCGGCGGCGGCGGCGGCGGCGGCGAGCCCGTCTTTTCAGCGCGAACAAAAAAAAAGTAAGGATGAGACGAGGTAAAGCCCCTGCATCGATTTTACACCCACTCCTCGGCTGCAGCTGTCCTTGAATATAAATGACGGTGTTTCGGCCCACTCCTCTCTCCGCGAGGGTCCCAGAATTCTTCATGGCTATCACGGCGAGGATCTCCCTCATTTTCGAAGCTTATCCAAACCTGCCCTTCTCCTATCCCCCCGCGCAGCCACTGCAGGCAAGACATCTGCCTCATCGTGGAAACTCATTTTGACACCCCAAGAGGGAGGCAAACTAAGTGAATTTGATCTCCGTGAGTCTCTGGGAGCGGGGTCCTCTAATCTTTCCCCGACCAATCCGGTGGGGCAGGGACACTTACTGTACAACTCACTCATCTCCAGTGGCGGCTTTGATTCTCTCGCTCCTCTCTGCTGATTTCGCATAATCAAACGGTAATGAGGTTGGCTGCGGTGCGCTGGCGTGGTCCCGGTGCACGGCCGGCTTGTGCTTGCATGTTAAGGGGCCTGCGAGGAGGTTTAAGTTAAGAGGGAGGGAGGAGGGAGGGAAAAAAAAAAAAAGGTCTGGAGCCCCCTACTTTGCGAGCACATTTGTTAGAAATACAATTACACAGGCGCACAGAAGCATACCGGACTCCACAATGATTTCTCCATTCTCCAGCCGGTGGAGCGGCTAATTTCTTTAGCAGCTAAGTACTTATAGATTGCTCTGTAACAGAAGCTTGCGACGACGGAGCGAAGCCCGACGGACGAGGGCAATGTATCGCATGATTGTTTCTGCTTCATATCTGCCATATAGCCAGGCTTGTTCGCGTACAAGGGGGCCACATTACCACGTTGCACACCGGATGAAACGCATGATATTCACTGAACAGAAGGAACACCTCGAAATGTGGTATGATCCAATACGGGGGTCCGTTTCAACTATTCAATGCCGGAAAATAACTACCTGTATATACTCAGGTGCTTCTGCTTTTCTACCTCGTGCAGCTGAATACTTCCAGTGCTGAGAAACTGGAGCACGCTGACTGATGCAGCTTTAATAGCGCAAACAGGCCCTCATTTCAACACTACTTTGTCTTCATCAGAGTCATTTGCAATCAAATCAATCAGCGTGCTCCAGTTCCTATTTCCCCTCCTTATAAGTTCGCCGTCCTCGAGCCGAAAAAGAAAAAAAACACCTGATTCAGCTGCATATTGATAAAAACCTTTTGCGATTTAATATTTGTATTCCACCACATTAATTAGTTTCTTTGCAGTTTGTTGGGCAAAGAGAGGCCACATTGAGTTTTTTCGGTAGCATTTATTAACAAGGAGCCTTGGTGTTTGACAAAAATATAACTTTGTGAGGCCACATGCAAAGGAAAAGAGGTTGTTGAGTGCTGTTTAAATCAAAGAAATACATGTAACCATGAGGGAACTCTTAGTGTAAGAGCTTAAAATAAAAGTAAAATCTCACGACCTGACTTTACTTGAAGGGAACCCAAAAGAAAGAACAGCGTGCCAGAACCTAGTGTGTCCACTGGATCCAGCAAAGTCCATCCATCCATTATCTATACACCGCTTAATCCTCACTAGGGTCGCGGGGGGGCTGGAGTCTATCCCAGCTGACTCAGGGTGAAGGCAGGGGACACCCTGGACAGGTCGCCGGTCTATCATCCAGCAAAATCCCATTCATTGTGTGTGTGAAACGTCCTGTTCTGGAGCGTCGCGGGGCGTTTTGAGCGACGAGGCGTAGCATCGCCAACAAGCTACCTGCAGCTCATTTGCATAAAGTAGACTTGACTTCTACTTTATGCAAATGAGGCGCGGGGAGCTGAGGTCCGACGCCTCGCGAAACTTTCGTAAAACAGCTAAACAAGCAACTGCATAGCCTATTTCTCGCCTCAAATACTTTTCGCTGAACAGCTTTCGTAATAAACGCGAAAGTTTGCAATCGAGCCGCCATGTTGGTTCGCCCCTTCTATAGGACTGGTGAATGGGAGAGCGGCTGTCATGTGACCACCTAGTGGGTGCAAGTGCACGCCTATCAAGCGGCCGATATTCAGAAGCGACAAGGGGCTAGCTGGTCAAGCCAGTATCTGGGTACCCTAATGCTAACTGGTGCTGGGTACAGTTGTAACACCAGATTTTAGGCCTGAACTGGGTGCAGGACCCCAGTCTCTTGCACATCCATACCTAACAAACACTACAAGGACGGTTATACACAAGCTGCAGAGTTTGCAGATGAAGAACTTGCATCTAAAACCTAACGATCTTTATTGTTGTTGCAGTTTCCACAACGGCATAAGAACCGTCTCATCAATCATCAACACTTTCCAGCGTCCCAAAGCTCCGGAGCCGCTCAATCCCACTGCAGACGTCATGCGATTCAAATGGATCGCATTGTTTCATTTTCAAAGCAATTCCCTCAAACAGTTGGGGCACTGTGGCTTTTGTAAAACGTTATTTCTGCTTGTCAGCTGCGGGGGGAAAAAAAATACACATTTGGTGCATGAGTGACACAACAGTGCCTGTTTAGCAGTTTATTGTACAAAAACATGTGATGGTGCCCAAAGGAATAAGTCATAGCAGGCTACACTCACCAATCTGATCTTTTAGATTCTTTTTTAATAATCCTTCCCATAGAAGAAGAAGATTAATTTCCCCAAAAAGCTATGTGAGCATTTCTTGGAGGAAAAAACAACAATAAAACTCTCAAGGTAGTTTGCAAATCAGACTCATCTTTCGGTGTCTCGATAATGCCTCACACATGGATCACTGGGAATGATCCACGCCGGCTTGTTTTTTTTTTTGTGTGTGCGAACATCTCATCACATCACAAGTGCCAGACGTCCCGCTGAGAGTGGACACGAGGTGACGGAGCGCTTCGAGCTACGAGTCAGACGTCGCGGGAGGCGTCGTTTACCCATCGCGCCGTGTTGCGGAAAGCGAGGCATCGCCGGTCGTGTCATTAGCCCTTCACGTGTGGCTGCGTCTCAACAAGCAGACATCCAGTTGCATCTCATTTGGGTCCCTGTGGAAGTCACCGCTGCCAATTTGTTGCGGTTATTTAATGCAGTTCAGTATGTTGTGGCTAGAAAAGATGAAAGTGGAGTTGATATCTAAGAGTTAAGCTTATAAAAAGATGTAGTGTCAAAACATTAGATAGCAACTGAAGTCCACTTTTAATTAAAAATGCTACTTTATGTGGATGTTTTCCATTTCATGACCAAATTAAAGCTTAAATTCGTTGTTTTGTGCATGTTTTTTGTCAGATAAATACACTTGTGTAGGGAGGTGTAAACCAGACAATACCTGGCACTTGATTATTTACAATAATGTCTCCATAGCAGTATTTTACTTTTTAAATATTACCTCTATTTGGATGTTCTCAGTGCAGAATAATGCCACATGTATCCTTCTATATTGTGGCTTTTTTTTTTACAGAAGACACAAAGCAAATGGGATTTTATTCATCTTTATTGACAGATTTGCACAACAGTCTTACAGCATCATTCAAGCCATTTAATGCTCATTATTTCTCTTAAAGGCGACAATTTTTTAGATTTTGTTTATTGCATAGCAATCATTGCTACGTCTGCTTGTTATTTATACTAATTCAACACCATTACTGTTGAAGAAATTACTAATTTTCATTTCGGATTCATCGCCACAGCTACCGATCTGTTTACATCACGTCCTGCGCGCTGTCATTGGATGGATCGCGGTCGCTGTATCATTGGATTTTTCACATATCACTTTCTGAATTCGCCTCGAGCGCCCGCACTGAGTCGTCTAATCAAATGAGGGAGAGAGAGAGAGGAAAAAAAAAATCCTAAGTAATTGGCTAACATTAATTAATTTTCATCATGGATTGCTTCAGAATTCATTGCTGTCACAACCCGGCATAATTGCGGCGCCGCATGCAAACTTTAATGGAACGCATTGGATTCAAAATGCTAAATATCCATCTGTTTGTGTGCAGCTTTCTTTTTTTCTTTTTGGCTGAGCAACACATTGTTAATATTTCTGAATGAGATGTTTGCAATAAAACCAACACGGCCGCTCTAAGAGGATTAAAAACCTGCCGCACACACACACACACACACAGTCCAACCTACCCCACTGACCTGCTTTCTCAACACAGCAGGTGCACATGATGTTCCCTCTGCACGCCGCCGCCGCCTCCTCCTCCCTTCTGCCTTCCCCTTCTTCTCAGACGAGGAGGTGAAGTGCGGCGGGGTCTTGTGGGTGCTCATCACGCACACTTGACAGAAGCAGTGCTCTTGGCGAGGAGGAGCTACATGATATATGAAGATGGCCACTTTGAGCCAGCCACACAAACGCCTACCTTGCCACACACACACACACACACACACACATTGCTCATCAGCCCCCTGCCCTCCATCCAGCTCTTGAGACTCTGATGGTGACATATATGGAACACATGCAGACTGAAGCCTCTTAAATATTCATGTCTCATCTGTGCGCCTGGAAAAAAAAAAAAAAAAAAAAAGCGCCGTCCACGTTGTCGCTGTGCATCCATACGTTGGCGGGCAGATGTCAGTCTGCGCCTTTGGGTGTGTGTGTTGCGCATGATTGTGTACTTTGCTGTAAACCAGCGTCCTACATTTGAACTGTAAACCCTGTATAATGTGAAATCAAAACACGTTTTTGTTTGACCTCAATTTTAACCAAATCTTTTTGTCCCACCTGAGTCGCATGGAGTTCAAACAGCTGACAAAATCAGCCACTGGAGGATAACTGGACACAGTATAAATCCACAAGTGTTTCTGGAAGGAAGCAGAGTTTGTATGCGGCTTCATCCTTTACTGCAAAACTCAGGGCTCACATTGGGCCCGCCGGTATATCGCGCATACACCGCTAACACTACACATCCCAGAATGCTCTGCTCGTGGCCCATTAATCAAGACCCACAAGCGTCCCCTTCCCCCTTCTGACATTTATGAGCAACCTTATGTTACCAGTCACCTCAGGAAAATTTAAGCCACCCCTCATAAAAAATGGCCAATCGAAAGATGGAACACCGGCGCTTATACGTTTAAACAAAAATAAGAAACGAATGCAATCGATGTGTCTTTTATTTGAAAAGATTTGCTTCTTCCAGTTTTGTTTCCATATGAAAAAGTTCATCATCATATGTGGAGAGAAAGGAAAACATGCACAATTGTGCTCAATTTTTCAATAAATATCAAGTCCAGCCCACGATTTAGTCCCAGTTTTTTTTATTTTGGTCCACTGTGTATTCGACAGCCGCGCTTTACGGCAATCAGGAAGGCTTACAACACGTTCCCTTTGACACATTTCTCACTGAAAGTGCTACCGTGTAATTTTGGCTGCATCCGCACTAAAGGTCAATTTGTAGTTTCCACATCCACGTATGCTGACTGACGTGGACTTTCAAAGCGGACGGCGAATGCACGTTTGGCTCGACTCGTACTCTAATAGGTACGCGTCAGTCACAGTCTCGGAGAACGCACACTGAAAGGCTGTGACTTTGCACTTAAGGACTATAACAGCTAGTTACAGACTTGCACCGTGTAGGTGATTATTCCTGACATGTGCCGAGTGCCACGAGTTTGTGGCCTTTCCATCCTGGATGCAGAAACATAGCACTGGATATCTGGAGAATCTGCAGATGAGGCACCGTCAATGAAAAGCATCAGCAGCTCAACTTCAACTCTTGTAATGATGAATAAAAATGGTGCAGAGAACGGTTCTTGCACAGACTCTCCTTTTGGGCACCATTTGCATTCCTAGCGCTCGCAGTGCGGACGTCCACAAATGAGGAAATTTGGGCAGATGACGTGAATTGTGATGATGAAATTCGTTTGCTCATGGTGAACAGCGTGCCAAACGCCACGGCCGGTGAAAACTCTCTGTTTGGGCTCCTCTGGGCCCATAACCTGTTGACAGAGTTTTTCTTTCACAGCGGCACTGCACTGTGAGCCCAAAAGGAAAGTTACAAGCACTGAACACCAGGAGGGAAAAACAAAGGAGAGGCGCTGCTGTGCTTGTCTATGCCATCCACTCGCAACCAGCTGCGGTGCCAGGCTAGTTATTGAAAACACGCCCACATCATAAAACAAGCTCGGCAGTCAATTAGCAAACAATCGATCTCAACAAATAAGAAAACAAATAATGTAACATGAGGTTTGCCCATCATAAACATACAAATAAACAAACATTAAATAATAATTGAGAGCACAGACTCAACATTTCGTTAAAATGCTGTTTCAGTACCTTTCCGGAACAAACTCATGTGCGTGCTAATGTGGCTGAAAACGCACATACATGACCGTTCACGTACGCCAGAGGTGTCCAATCCTGGTCCTCGAGGGCCACAGTCCTGCATGTTTTAGATGTGTCCCTCTTCCAACACACCTGATTCAAATGATCAAGCTCTGCAGAAGCCTGATAACGATTCTGATCATTTGAATCAGGTGTGTTGGAAGAGGGAAACATCTACAACATGCAGGATTGGGGCCCTCGAGGACCAGGATTGGACGTACGCTATGCACGCAGGTACCGATGTAAACAGGAAGCAGGAAGTCGGTTGCTTATTTGTCGAATGCACTACGTAGGAGCAAGAAAGATTTCCTTCACTGCACAAGACAACAAGATCAGCAATGCCTTTAGGTCACAGTCAAGGCTAATGTCTTGAAAAGCAGTCCCATGACAGGAGCATGATGAAGCAGAACATGGGTGTCTGCTCGCCAAAGTTGTGGTCTTAAAAAAAAAAAGGCATAAACGTCGAGGAAGTCATGCGTTTTTCAAATGAAAACGTATCGGACGTGGCTTTGGGTCGACAACACCGCGCGACCGCGTTTCTTCTCTCCAGGCCTACAGTAGCTTAGCAAATTGTTGTAACTCAATTAGGCCGCGGCGAAACAGCTGACAGTTTTGGATATGAATGCCCCTACTTGTGCTATTCTCAAAATAACCTTCGGGGTCTTTTAGGAGACACCGTTTTAATGAAAGCTCTCGCCTCAAGGTCTATCTCAACGCTGTAATGTATGGTCGAGTGTCTGGGCCTATTTGCCGTTATAACACTTGAATCTAATCAGCGGATAGGCCACTTTTAGAGTGTTTGGAGAAACCACTTGTGCCCACAGGCAATCAACACCTCATCAGAGGCTCCCCTCTCATGTGGAGAGAAGGGGGCACGAGGCCCAGCGGTGAAGAGCACAATTTTACCTCCTTGTCTTTCTTCCCCTCTTTTCTTTTTCTGTACCCTTTGTTGTGCTTCCCTTGTCTTTACAGTCTTCACCAGCAACAGCACCGACTGTTAATGATTTAATAAAATGCAAATCCAGCTTATTCGCAGGTGCAAATATTGGGAAGTTTACTCACTTCAGCTGATTTTTAACCACCTCATTCCCTAATTTGTCACGAAGCCAGGACGAGCAGCCAAGAACGCTCATTAGCAGCAAATGAAATGCTACAACTTATCATCATTTGCTGGAAAATGCTCCTTTTTGGTTTGTGTTTGATTTCTGTTTTTTTTTTTTATTGAAATGGGGTAACAATTCAGGCTTAGGGGAGAGAGAGAGAAGATCAAAATGATAACGGCGTAGCGTGTGATAGGAGCTGCATTCAAAAGAGGCTACGGTTGTGAGTTGTTGTGCACATCCAGTAATTGGAGGGTGCTCGGATTTGCCCACATCACACGCGAGATCTGAGTTTTTTTTCCGCAGCTGTTGTGGGATGAACACTTAAGAGTGAGCTCAACACTGCCCAGACTTAGATTCACTTCGCAGAGGGAATAATCTACGCTCTCGGTGTCACACGGCAGCGGTTCGCATCTCCAACCCCATTGATCTGCTTCCGAGACGTATGATGTCTGTTCTCTGTGAATAGTCTTCCACCTGTTTCCCCACGATTCCCTCGTCAAGAGAGGGAAGACAGACAGAAAGCGGGGGAGAGGGTGAAGGAGGTAAGAGTGTGAGAGAGAAGAAAGGCGACGTAATACACACAGACGGAGACACACTAATGATGTTGTCAGACAGCCTTTGAGTCTTTGAGCGCACTCCCGGTTGTGTTTGCGAGCGCGCCTCGCCGTGCACACGTGTGCGGACTAACACATCATTGTATTAGACAGGCACTTCATCACTGTCAAGTGGCAAATTTGGAGGGAGAGGCAGCTTCCTGCAGTTGCAACAAATCTCAAAAAGCCCTTTTGTGTCTGTCAGTCTCGGAGTCTTTCATTTTGACGGCGGAGAGAACCAACAGCATCAGACTTAACAGCCGTCTTTTCATCTCGCCGGGTATAAAGGAAGGCAAACAAACCGGTTATGTTCCTCCGTCTTCTCCATCACATGGTCCATTATTTTATAGGAGCCAGGTAGATCCTGCTTCTTTTTTTTGTGGATCCAGCGGGATTATCTGGGTGGTTTTAGCATCTAAAGTGCAGTTTAGTGGTCATTACACGGCATCATCTGGTATTATATCGACTCTGTTGAGGGTTTCTGTCACACACTCGATACTCGAAGCATAAACACATTTATTTCCCCCCTTTAAACACACTGTTCCAGCAGCTTATTGAGGAGAACTTTATACCCACATGCTCTGGCTAATGTTATTCATGGCCTCTCTGACTGACACATTAATCAAAAGCACAATCTGCTCTTATCCGACATGATCAAGTGTAAGGTTCTCTGTGTCAAATGCCGCCCTCCTCGACCGCTTAATGTAGATCCTGTAGTTTAATAGTTGGGGGGAAACACAGAAACAGTGAAGGTACACGCTCACAGATCTGTATCTGCTGAATGAGACGAGGAGAACAAAGTAGAGCGACTTCTATTACTGCTGCTCCGTGGTACCTGCTATTACTGCTGCTACTTCTGTCACTGCTAACACCTCTGCAGCTCCTGTTACTGCTGCTGCTTTCGCTGCATGTTGTTTGAGTATAAATCAGCGTTTAAACACATGACGGTTTGGGTGGATTCCTGACCCTCTCGCTGACGGCAATCCGTCCTCGTGGGCAGCTGTTGTCTGCATCTGCAGGTGGTTGTGGGTTCTTTATGGTGTTTAGATCGGTGCGTGTTGGGACATCAATTCTGATCATAAAATGTGCTTTATAAGACATTTATTTCCTTATTATTGCTGCTGGTACGACTACAAATGCATACCCTTTAGTACTTCACCCACTATGATATGATACAGTTCAGTACACAACACAGTATGATTTGATAGAATAAAATACAAGATAATACAATCGGATATCAATATAGATAAAACATGATACAACAGGATCCAATACAATGTGATTATAATAGGATATGATACCACATACTTGCCATATAACACATTATGACATCATATAACATATTTTTGCAA
>NW_007579701.1:34798-37230 GCF_000690725.1 Stegastes partitus | reverse complement strand
ATTACAAGTAACTTAAAGTATATAAAATTATGAGTAAATGCCCCAAAGCTGCAGAATGGGGTTGAGCTGACGCCAGGGAGTCCCCAGTTTGAATCTCAGTCATTCCTCTGCTCTCTTCCCTCACATTTCTTCAAAATTGCTTCCTTAAAAAAGGCACAAAAAATACCATCGCACATTTTCCGGCTGATACATGTGTCTGTACGCGAAGGTGTACTTGTGTGCTTTCATACCGAGTGACACCCTGAGATCAGGACGTGCCGTAATGAACCTCAAATCCGTGTTCAGCCGTGTTCCTCGGCTCAGTGGGGGTGAAGGCACACAGGCCACGTCCCCTCAGCCAACAGAAAGCAGCAGAAGAACTGAAGTCGCATGTGTCCTTGTCCCCGGCGTGGCAGCTCTTGTCATTGTGCAGCAATAGGCCTATGATCTCCCTCCCCTCTCCCGCTCACTAACATAAAGCCCCCTCAGGCTCCTCCATCGCCCACCTAAGGTTTCAAGGTTGCTGCTCTGCTGTCACATTCTGACTGTCTCCTTTTTTTCTTTCTGCTGTGAATAGACTATTCACCTCCCCCTCACTGTAAGCTTATCATTACGCCAAGATCAGGCTTCGGTAATCTCGCTCACATGTACAGTGCAAAACCTTCTCCTGCCACTTGTTTGCTCCGAGCAGCATGTTGTCTCGAATTAAACCGCATTCATATTTCAGAACGATCAGCACGCCGCGCGGATCAGCTGTCTCCCTAAATAACTCACTAACATGCTATATACAGAATTTATGAGTTACATAATCTGGTAAACTCTATTCTCCCGTTCAGATTTCACACACACACACACACATCAGTCGTTGTGAACGGAGCGGCAAAGAATCAAATTTTAAATACTGTGTCACCGAGTACTGTCGATTTTTCGAAACCTTTGTTGTTTTTGTGCTTGACTACTTAGTTGTAGTCGGCGTTCCTGTGTTTGTCAGCCGTTATGGCAAACTGGCGTTCAATTTAAAAGAGTTTCACAGCCTGGAATTTAAACTACAGGGATGAGAATCCAGAATTTTTGTTCAAGATATCTGTAATTGTCATTTTGCATATTAAAAATTAAAGCCCTACCCTACATTATATACATTACATTATATACTATATACATTAATTAGCATGATTAATTTAGATCTACAAGACTGATTGCACGAAGACAAACATAATAATCCAACTGATCCAAGGATTTCCTGTATACTTTATGGACAATAATTTTCATTTTATGTTGATTGTTTGACCTTCATGCTGCTGACGTGGAGGTAAAAATGCTCGCTGTACGTGATTACTGTCGCGGTGTTGTGGTANGGGGGGGGCTGCACCTTTCATCCAGCGGATGCTATCCTAAAGGGAAAGATGGGATGTGTGTGTGTGCACGAGTGTGTGTTCTGTGTGTGTGTCTGTGCAGGCCAAGGTCGTCTGAAGAATTAAGCGAAATTACTCTCCGAGATGATTAAAGATTTATTTTTATGCATCTTAAGGAAATTATCCAACAGGTATATTAAAGTAAAGCTGAAACAATGGAGATGAATACCTCCAAAAACAATATGCTAGGATATGCTAAGATGCAAACCTTCCAGGAAATCCCTCTCTCATTTGCTTTTGAGGAAACGATGCCAAGCCATTGCATTTTCTTCCCACAAGGCAAGACCTCCAAATAACAAGGCGGCCGCGGATGACCTTTGTGCACAACATGTGGTGAGGTTTCTCTGCACTTGACAGCATCTTAAGGAACTGAACAAAGCAAAGTGGAACCTTAAGGTGTTAGTTTTCAAGCAAAGACTTTCCAGGAACATGCCACATGACCCGCAGCTTAACTCGTTTTGAAATAAAAGCATCCCAAAGTTAACACTGCAGTAAAGACCTCCAGTTTGAAGGAAGTCGGTGTTAGGAGATAAGAGAGGAGGCCGGCGTCGTTAAACAGGAATTTGCTCCAGGAGATGGCTTTCAGTCCCATGTTGAACCATTGCTTTCTGTTGAAGTTCATTATCGGTCAGTGTTTGGTTGGTTTTTGGCACTGAAAAAAATATCAAGCATTGATTGAAAGCTACTTGTTGGAGGTTTGGTTGAGCTTCGGCATCGAGATCACAGTTAGGCTTCAAATATGATCCTTTTGCAGCTTCTCCTTCCTTTTCAGGTTTACCAGGGTGACGAGAACCACCTTACAATAAATTCTAATAACTTGTTTAACTGTAAACTACATTTTATATTTGATCCTACATCCACCCAACCGGTCGAGGCAGATGGCCGTCCCTCCCTGAGCCTGGTTCTGTCGGAGGTTTTTTTTTCCCCTGTGGGGGTTTTCGGTTCCTTCCCACTGTTGCGGACTGCTGAAGCTTAGAGAATCCAGATGTTTTGGATTGTTGGGTGTTTCTGTCTCTGCTTTTGTGAAGCGCTATGAGATGA
>NW_007579701.1:20693-32577 GCF_000690725.1 Stegastes partitus | reverse complement strand
GTTTTAGCCATTTTTAACATTTAATAGCTACACTGGATATGTATTCCAGATATCTGTGATTCAATTCCTCCTTGTCAAACAGAACATTTCATACATCCATAATGTTATTCTTCTTATTCACAATTGTCATTTCACATATTCACACCATCATTCTTCCTGGGACAAGAGACTTTCACCGTTCATGCGCATAGGGTGTCTCATTACAGATGTCCTATAGCTGAGCTGCAGATATCTACTATTCTGTAGGCATCTTCAGCTGCATAATGGCTACTTGGAATTTAAAGTTTCAGGTCTCTATTTACATATTTCTGACAAGTCATGAATCTACTTCGAGGTGTGTTTAATTCATCTTGAACAAGAACTATCACGAATCAAAATGAAGTTGTAGAAATTTCAAACTGGATTTCTACCAAGTCACAAATCTTGAGTTATAGTTTTAGCTAATCTCCTTGCTGATAAGGTATTACTATTTCACAAACTTATTCGCCACCATTACTTCTGCTAACAGTGTTTTAAGACTTCGCTGGGACCAATATCCAATCGGAAGCCTCTCAACTAAGCAGCGTCACGCGAGAAAATTTCAATTAGCTGGAATGATATTTGAGAAATCTATTATTCTGACCAGTCAAAACTGGATTATCGATCTTTAACTCGGGTTTTCAGTCGTTGGAATGACATCATTGATATCAATAATTTCAAATCCAGACAGTCAGACATAGCTGTTAAATGTTAAAACCATTTGCATTGCAGATATTTGCTGGATTGTAGATATCTGTACCGAGAATCAGTAAAAAAAAATCTGAATAAAGATGACGTGGATGAAGTTGCGGATGAAGACAAATGTAAAAGCTTCTTTGATTAGGAAGACCTGATTTATGGATATCTACAATATATATATGTATGAGGCTAGCTGACATATTGCCATATAGGCTGCGATCTTGTAAATGAGCGGAATAACAGACAGTAATAAAAAATAAAATGAGCCAGAGTGCCTTTTATGCATGAGGGCAGTAGGTTTTTATTTGGTAATGATGTCAGTCATTTCCGAACCTGAGAAACTGAATTGCTTCCAGTATTGTTCTTGCAGCAGAGCCCCGAAACACTTAAGTAATTGCAACCCATCTTGCATTTCCAGGTGAATTCGGTCCTACCGTTTCTCCTGTAAACACCCAATGCTGTGACGTTTTATACATTTGCGCTGAAAAACCCCTTTCAAGTCTAAAAAAGTCACGATTCGGCCACTGAATCAGCGAACGAGTTCCCCCCCTCTTCTCTTCTCCAAACTCATTTTTCACCGCCGCTCGATACTCAGCAAGAAATTATTTGCAGAGAAAAGAAATTGGACACATCAAAAGAACGAGGCCGTGAATCACAAAATAACTCCCTTCAAGATCACACGTGCGAGATTTATCGCCGCGCGAGACTATCTGAGGGCAAGATCAGTCTTTTAAGTTCCCCCCTCTTAAAACGTCTGTGTATTGCTCCTCACTTAATA
Organism: Stegastes partitus; assembly: GCF_000690725.1. Classification (NCBI taxonomy): domain Eukaryota; kingdom Metazoa; phylum Chordata; class Actinopteri; family Pomacentridae; genus Stegastes; species Stegastes partitus. The sequence goes on along the minus strand of NW_007579701.1, from coordinate 31,082 downwards.
AAACCCACTGGAAATGGACAGTGTCATTGCGCCGAATGAATTCAAACAGTTTTTTAGGAGTTTCACAAGGTCGGCGGCGGCGGCGGCTGGCGGAGTTGGGACGCTTGGAGTTGGGGCACGCACACACCGGCGTCTATAAATCCAAGCATGTCGGCCTTGGCGCAGTAAAAAAAAAAAAAAAACCCAGCAGTCTCTCCTTCTGTCTCTTTATCATTCCTTACAGAGTCGTCACACACCTCAACACATTCGTCCTCTCTCCGGCTCGCTCTTCTTCATACCTTCATTCAATTTTGCTCAGACCTTGGAGAAGTTGTAACTGAATGTCTTCTTTTTTTTTTTGTCCCGCATGCCTCCGCTAGATAACCGCTTCTCTTGAAACTTTTTTCAAACCCGCACTTTTTTAAAAATTTCTTTTTAATTACACAATGATTTTGGAGAGCCTGGATTCTTCACCCCAAGCAGGTTTTGAAAAAAAAGGTGTCCCAATTTCATACTAATTCTAAGCAGGTTCTGCAGCCCGGCTCGCCTGGAATACGGCACAATTCTGCCCCTCATTATTTATACTCGGTGTCAAAGTGCAGCGGCGATGCAGGAGGCGGCGTGTCATTTATGCAGCTAGTTAGAAAGCCAGGGTGCCGAGGTGCTGGACGTGTCCCCATCGCGGACCTTTTGCCGCCTTCTTCTATCAGAGGCAACGTCTGGAGCCGACCGTGACCTCCCGACTCGCTCGTCGACTGGCCTCTCGGTGTTTACAGCGCAAAAAAATCCCAGTTTTTTAGGTGTTAAAATCGCACCTTTCATTCCTTCATCATATACGTCTCGTCCCCGCGCTTAAACGTGTGCAGTTTTATTTTTACAAGGACATATACAGCCGGGATGACATACTGCCAGCAATTTCCTGTTGACTCGTAGCGCGGCGTTCTTGCTAAAGTGTTGGCTAATGCCTCCAATACCTGTCAGACATGGATTTAAGGTGCTATTTGATCATGAAAACTGTGATTTTTTCTTTTTTCCCCCCGCTTCAATATCAGATATTAAACTTCTCGGCAACTAAGTGGCTTCCAAGAAAGAGCTGAAAGGAAAGAAAAACAGAGAGCTTGAAGGAGGAGTTTATCTATGTGTAGTACATGATTTTTTTTTTTTCTTTTTCACTTTAGGACTCTGGAGCTGTCAGCATGATGGATAATGTTTTAGGGCTAGTTCTCCTGGGAGTGATCTGTTGTCTGTACCATCAACTGTGGAGAGCAGAGACAGAAAGAGAGAAACTGACAGAGGGCAGCAGACAGAGAGAGCAGAACCAGTCCTCATTACAGCCAAATCCTGCTGGGGTTGACCAAACTGGGGCGATTTGAAGTTTAAAGTTTAAAGAATTCGTCTCTTTTTCTAGCGCCGTCTCTCTGTTCTTTAATAACAAAGAAAGACACACACACCTTCAGTCGACACACACGACGACGCCCTATCCCCGGCCTGTGGGAACTCATTATCTTCCCAGACGAGCGGCGCCACCGGTTGCCGAGTCGGTCTCCTGTCGCCGTGTCGCTTTGTGACACTCAAACATGTACGGGGTCGCCGAGGCGCTCGGGTGGGAGGAGGCGGGAAGACGAGGCAACGGTTGATGCGTGAGGACCGGTTTCGGGTCCTTCGGGGAATCGGATGGCGCGCCTGCAGAGGTTTTTTGTTGATTCGTTTGTTGGGGAAGTTCAACAACACGAGCCCCCTTGAAAGTCATTAAATCGTCAGTATTGATTGGTGCAGACGCTCCTTTATGGTTATCGCCGAGCTCGTGATAATGTTGGAAATGAAGTCAAGATTTCCTGCAACAGGTTTTCTCTCCTTCTACTGGCTTGTTTTACCTTGTCAACATGTTCAAACTGAGGGTTTTTTATGTGCTAAAGAGCAAAATAAGCAGCCGACGCTCACGACTAAGCATGTCTGCTTTGAGACCACAATGTACAGACGATGATTTAACAAACATGGACATGCAGGGTGAGGCTTTCATCGTTCTTCAGATTCAGTTTCTGGTTCAGATATGTGTGGATGAATTACTTCGGTGTTATAACTTGCCATCATGTAGCAAAAAAAAATACTACTAATAATTAGGGATGCACGATATATCGGCGACCACATCGGTATGTTTTTTCCGATATATCGGTATCGGTCCGATGAACAAATTCAGCCGATGATTGTCTAACGTCAGCGCCTTCGTCTCTACGTTTGATATTACTGCTTACTGCTAATGATCCTGGACTTAAATATGTTAAAATATGTTTGTAACAAAGACTATTTGGTCTAATTTGGGCTTCTTTTGAATCATTTTTCGCTGTGAATAAAAATTGAATATCAGTAATATCGATAATATCGGTTATCTGCGATATCAGAAGTCTTAATATCGGATATCGGTATTTTAATATCGTGCATCACTGCTAATAATAATCGCCACAGTTTATGTCAATTTTTTTGAGTTACGACAACTTCTACAGAAATTATGTTCAACAGTTTTAAATTCGGACAATTAGCTTTTACAACAACTAATTTGATGACGAGTGGCGAAAACATCTTTAGGTAGATTATTTTAAATGGAAAATTTTTCCGTTTCATACTCGGAATTACCATTTTTAAGTAGAGAAACATTTAATTTAACTAAAATAGTTGCTCCAAATGGATTTTGTTTGGATTTATTTAGTAAAGGGGAGGAGGGCTTTAAGTGGTTTTGTTCATGCAGTATCTTTTAAGAAAAATAATTCTCTCAACAACATAATTTTGTCTGATTAACTGTTTTATTTTAAAGTGCAGTTTTTCTTTAAATTGCTCACAAAATTAAATTCGATGTCGTTACCATTGTTATTACGCCCTCATCAATAAATACATTTATATAATAATATGTTAGAAATAGTAAATAATATTGGAAAGTTGTATATAAATCAGAGTCGAGTCGTTTGACAGTGTTTGAGTTGGAGGTGAGCTGGTGTGCTGGAGCTGCAGCGAGTGTGGAGGAAAGTGTGGATAGAGAGGCTGGAATGTTATATGTCTGCAGTTTCTAAAGGAGAGAACGCATGTGGAGTTACATTAAAGCCATTTTAAAAACATGAAGGGATTATCTCCATAGAAAAAAATAATCTAAATGTGTACAATCAGTGCACAATGATGAGTTTTTAGGGGTTTAATCAATGAGCAGAGCGGTCAAATGCACGACACAAAACTGCATTTCAACAGGTGATGTTACAGATTTTAAATCTTGAACGCATTTAAGAGGCAAAACACAAATAACCAGATGTGTAGGATATTTAAATTTACATTGCTTTCCAACTTAAACACTTAAAAACCGCCAATGCTCTGCAAAGTGCTTTTATGCACCCTGTAGCCTCTAAAAACAATAAAAAAAACATCATCTTCCAAAATGCAACTTCTCCAGTGCGTCCAAAAAGAGGCACCTTGACCCTTGAGATCCTCGTCGGCTTTCCTTGAGAACCTCCGACTGACAGATAAGCGCGGCTATCTGACCAGCAGCAGCAGCGCGGTGACCCTGGATGGAGGTTAGCAGGTCATCCACTCACCGCCGCGCACATGATCTACGTACGAGCTCGCAGAAATAGGTCGATGGCATAAACTAAATCCAATAGGAATATTGCTTTTTATTGATTTTTTTTTTTTTTTTTTTTTAAATCCACCTTGGGATAATACACACACTTCAGACGGGTCCACGTGCATAAACGCACGACGGACGGAATGACCGATGATTGGTCGTTACAGTAGGTGTGGGCTAATGCCTTCATCACGCGAGTGAATGGAGACGTAACTCTGCTCTGACGTATAGGAGACATAATACAGTATAAGACTATAACTTAGAGTGAGTGTGTTATTATTAGTGTGTCGGCGGCTCGCTCGCTCGCTCGCCCGGCCGTTGCCGAGGGAGACGGAGGAGAGTTATTTGTTAAATGCCACCGCCACTGTACCGGGGTCTTAATTGGATTTCCTCTCTCGCTCAAAATGTCCTCTCTACTTTTTATGGCAATGACCTCCGAATCTGTCAGACGCACACACAATTAAACGCACTTATTCAGGTGGAGATACGCACATTTTTTAGAATGTCCAGTTTTTTGCTCATACGAGTCACATGAAGGACTCTGTAGGCGTCTTTATGGTCATTTTTTAAAAAAGGGTCAAAAGGTCACACTAATGGAAATATTAGCGGATTCAATAGTATTTTCTTATATCAGTCCCTGAGCACAGAAATGGTTAGCCATCGATCAATACAACCCTCTGAACTCGAAGCAGTGTCTTGGCATTTTTATTATTATTTTTTTTGCTCCTGTCACATTTTTACTCACTTCTTTAAAGTCCTGCAGCTCCGTGGAAACAGCACCACCATGACTGAAAGTAGAGAGAACACAAGAATGCCGACTGTTATACACGTGTAATGGCACAAATCATGAAAAAATAAAATTTTGTTTTGGATTTTTTATTTTTTTAAATAAAATTTGAACAAAAAAACTGGAATCAACAACATTTTCCCAAGTGTTTTGCTTTCACCCTGACTCAGCTGGGATAGACTCCAGCCCCTAGTGAGGATGAAGAGGTGTATAGATGATGGATGGATGGATCTTTAATTTGTTTCCCTACTTGTCTCCTGTCTCCTTTGTCTTAAACACAGCCTGCGGTTCAATAAAAAATTTTCTCGCAATTTTTCTTTTTTGGCAAATTCTTCAATGAGACACGTCGATTAAAGTAACCTTGATTAAATATCTTGCTTTTAAACTGATGTTTGGTTCAGTTTTCTGATGGAACGGCACAGACGAGTAGTTCAAGGACTGTAGGAAATGTAAAAATTTGAGGATTCTTTGTGATTTCATAATTTCTGGTGAATTCTGGATGCGGTGGTTAGCATCGTTGCTAGAAGGTCGCCGGTTCGCGTCCCGGTGAGGACACCTGGGATCTCTCTGCGTGGAGTCTCCATGTTCCCCCCGTGCAGCGTGGGTTCTCTCCAGGTTCTTCCTGGTCCAAACACATGTTGAGGTTAATTGGTGATTCTAAATTGTCTGTAGGTATGAATGTGAGTGTGCTTGGTTGTCTGTCTCTAAGTGTAGCCCTGTGATAGACTGGTGACCTGTCCAGGTGAACCTGCCTTCACCCTGAGTCAGCTGGGATAGACTCCAGCCCCCCATGACCCTAGTGAGGATTAAGCGGTGTATAGATAGTGGATGGATGGATGTTGAATTCTTTAAACGCTCCTTTCAGACTTTAGTTTTGTAGTTACGAGGGTTAACAACATTTTGCATCCCATCTTGTTTTGCCAGAATCGTTTGACCTTCACACAATCTCATTTTACTGAGTTCCAATATTCCAGCTGATGTGATATCAGGTGATGCTCGTTTAAATTTCTGCAGCCTTCACTCGTAAGTAATTCTAGAACAGTGGACTTGAAGGTCTGTGGACTTTATTTAGATCAGTGTTGAATATATCCTGTTATGTTTAGATACAAGTGATGATAGTGGTTGTTCACAATTGCGTTTTATTTGTTTGAACCCATGAATAATGACGAATTCCATCCGTGCTGCTCTCTAAACTGTTAAATCTAACCTGAGATGGCTTTGAGCTGATGTCTAAGTGTCTAATGTGGGCTAATCGGGAACTTGTTTTTCACTTTCTTTCGCCTGAGGGTGTTTTCAGGACGGCGGAGCGACCAGCTGACCTCGCGTGGCATCCTCGCCCCGGCGCCGCCTTTCTCATTGTCCCGCTGTTTATTCATCTTGTCTTGTTTTGTGTGTGTCAAAAAATAACAGAATCATTTACAGAAATAGCAGGTTATGACCTAAGGAAATCAGCATAATGCCATAAGCAAGCACTTAAAGCTGCTTAAGCTCACAAAAGGCCACAAAAGCAGATATTGAGGTTGAGCTGTCACAAAGCGGGAACGGAGGCCGCGGGGGAAGAAAAAAAAGAAAATGTGTCTGTTAATTTCAATATGCATCATCCAGGTCACATTAAAATGATCCCTCGCTAAATCGTTCTCCGTAAGCTCGCCTAAGAGCTGCTTGGGTTGAGGTTAATTCTGTAAATATAAATAAACGAGAACAAAAACGGATGCATAAGCGAAGGACCGAGGGGAAGCGTGGATCGGCCAGCAATCCATTCAAACGGATGTGGCATTCAAGCTGGATTACACGGATCCTATTGGTGAGTTCAATATTTAAAAGAGGAAAGAAGACAAGGTGGGAATCTCTCTTTTCATCGCGACTGCCAAAGAGGTTTTATTTCTCTTTACTCGAGTAACGCTGGAGGCAACGTCGTCGCTGCTTAATAACCCATTTCCCTTCCACCGGCCTACCAGTCATTACGAACCCACGCTGTGCAGCCAAACATTGTTCAGTCTGACGGGACGCTGCTTTAATTTGCGGCGGAGTTTCCAAAGTTTCCCAAGCTTAATTTAGCGGAAATAAAAGGATGCAGAAGATGTTTGCGTTTGCCAAAAGACATTCGAATGTCTCACATCCTGTAGCTCTGATGAGTTAGGTGATACAAAGTTGTTAGGAAGTGTGCATTAGGATGATTTTAACCACCTTAACGCCGTCCCTAGTGGGATTTTCTTTGCATATAAATGCCTCTTGGGTGTGAAAAGTGATGCACAAAACATTTCTGTTCTAGTGTTTTATCGCAATTTTGAATCGACACAAACTGGAAAACAAAAAAACCCCAAAAACGCACAAAAAAAACAATCATTACTCTCATCTGAAGCGCCGCGTCTGCCGACTTTAATTGTTTGTTTGTGCTGTTTCACTCGCTCCGTCTCATCATCCCTGGAAACAAACCTGTCCGCCTGTTTACAGATGGCGCGGCTCAGAATAATCCTCATTCACACCCACACACGCTGCCTTCGTACATACCTCTTCGTTTTTTTCTTCTTCTTCTTCTTCTTCCCGTCCTCTCGCTCGTTTTCTACTTTAATAACCGCTCCTTGCCTCAACACTCCCACATGTCTGTTTCCCGTTTCGTATAGGTGGAACTCACGTAGCAGATGCTGGAAATCTCGAAACCACAGGTGTGATAGATCGGTTTGTTTCCCTAATTAGGCTTAATTAATGCTAACGAGCCTATCAACGAGGAATCATGTGTGTCGGCAGTGTTTAATTGCGGAATGAATAAATAAAGTGAAACAGGAAGTCGGCGCGTTGTTGACTGTTTATATATTTGGCCAACGACAGATCCGGCAAATGTGTTCATTTACATACATGATAAGAAAATTGCGCCGCGCGGCTATTAGCATGTAAATGGCCTCATTCACCATCGCGCCTATTGAAGCAACAGTGGAGCCTCTCGGAAGGGCGCGAGGACTAAGCTCTTTACATGCCGCGAACGCAGGTTTCGGGTGATTTAAATGCGGTTTCAGATTTCGACTACAACTCGAGAAATGACTGACGCCGTCTCCGCTGGAAATAAACGGTAGCACCTCAAATTATTATTCCCTCTGTCTTTTTTTTCCCCCCCTCCTCCTCTTCTCTCTCTCTTTCTCCGTGAGGCAGAATGTCACATTTAATATTCAAAACAAGCTTCTTGCCAATCCCCCAGAGTTCCCCGGTGCCAGATGACGAGCAGGCTGTCAGGGGTCACCCGGCAAACCGGTCACTCTCTAAACACCCGTCGGTCCTCTGCGGAAGTGACCTAATAACTGTGCCAGGCCCTCGCCCTGCGACCTGCCATCCCCGCTCGCCGGACGCCGATCGTGATCTCCGTCGAGGACAACGACCCCCTTCCCTCTTCTCCCGCCTCGAGGAACCTGCACTTCTGCTCAACAGTTTTACGAGTCAAGGTTTTATGAGCTTTTTCTTTTCTTTCTTTTATCCTCTTCTTCCTCTTCTTTTTATTCTAACAGACGTTTCCGCAGACAGCTTTCTCAGCTCATTTCCATCGGATGCCCTACAGGGAATCGCCGAGCGTAAAGTCGTGCCTATCCCTAGCCGCCGCTCAACTTCTTCGCCCATAAAGCAAAATAAAAATGTGCTTTAGTGATTTGTCAACTTCTGTCCTCGGGGGAGATGCGATGCGAAGACGGGCTATCCTTGAAATCCGTTGTTTTGGGGGGATGCGGCGTGAGAACATCTTTCAAAAAAGTGTATGTTTGTTTGTTTGTTTGTCCCTGTGATATGATCTGTTAAGCTGTTACCAGTCGTGTGTGCACCGCAGACAACTCATCCATATGCTACCATCGCACGATGACTATCAACAACTACAAAACTCCCCCCCACCCTCAAGCCACTTTCCCCTTTTCATTCATGCTTCCACCTCTTCTATCCTTATTGTTCTCCTCCATCGCCTTAACTCGCTCTCGACATGCATCCGGATGAAAGGCAGCTTCTCGTGACCCCTTATTATCCATCCCTTGCCCCTCCTTCCCATTTACACCCAGCCCCTTACCGTCAGACCAGACCGCCACGTGCTCCCCCCCCACCCTCCCCACCTCGCTGCAACAATAGAGACAGGAGAGCCAAAATGGCAGCCGCCCGCCCCTGTCTGGGCCGCCCCCGAGGGGGGCCAGTCGCATATCGGCCCAGCCAATCTTAATGCACGTCTTCCGCAACAAATTGGCCAGTTTACTTAAGAGTCTGCTGTGGCCCATGAATATTTGATGTGGTCAGGGCTGTGGAGTGGAGGGATACAATGACAGGGTCTTATCTTATTTAGCCAGACAGAGGGGGTCGGTTCCTGGTCCGACCCAGAACACTCCACTGCTCTCCTGAGATCTGGAAGAGCCCAATCCAGGAGAACTATGAAAACATTTTTTTTTCATTCGTCCCACACTTTTGAAGTGTAAAGAAGGTCTTGAAATGGTACCAATCACTGCTGTTGGACGGAAACCAAATTGAGAGCAGAATGCTTTTCTTTTTTTTCTTCCTCCTCCTCCTGCTCCATCTCTCCCTGTGATTGACATTTGAGAAATCATACAATGGGCTTTTAACACGTTTAATGGACCCAAGAGTGATATAACACACCCCAGGCATGCTCATTGGACTCCCACTAAATAAAAATGTAAATTCCAATCCAAATAACAAAAGGGGAAAACATGTTCCCAATACCGAAAGGTGCGCCGTGCCAAGAGCGGCTCGCGTTACACCTTCTCTTAAAAGATGAGGAGATTCGATTGTAAAAAGCGGGAAGACATTGTTCGGGGAAAGAAATGCGAGTAGAAGATTGTGAAATGTGTCATTTCTCCGCGATAAAAATCCACACAATGTGGCAGGGATGGCAGCTAGAGGAAACAAAGTAAGGATAGTTTTCCCAATTATCCCTTCCCCCCCTCCTCTCTCCTCTCGCTGTGTCTTCTCACTGTCCCTCTGGGCTCGAGCTAGCCGTGTGATTTAAAAAAGGCCTCTCATATTGCCTTGGCTGTGATGGCTAGTAATACTGTAGCCTCCAAATCAATGGAGCCTGTCCTAGATTTCGCTGCGGTCTCAACTCTCTCTCTATAAAGGGATCTGGAGGGCACTCTATATTTTTATTACCTGCAGAGAGAAATGGAGAGGCTGGGACCTGGATCTCATTTCACACACACACAAATTCATGTATGTACACAGAGTCGTGCATGCACCATATATGCTCAGAAGGCAGGCTTGCATGCATGCAAATACAAAAAAAAAAAAAAATCACGCATGCATGACCACACGGACAAATCCAGACACGGGGCTGAGCGCTCGAGCGTGCACGTACACCAACTGTCCACCTACTGTACCCGAGACCCCTTCTGGCTCAGAAAAAAGGGACCCCAGCAGAGACTGTCTCTCTTCATTAGTAGCTTATATACACACACACACACACTTCCACAGAGGGGCATGATGCAAATGCCACAGTGGGTTACGCTGACTACTCTGCTGACTGTGCACATTGGGAAGCTGCAGCAGGAAAAAGGTTGCATCCAGTTTCTAGAGTAAAGGGAGGATGAGAGAGGAGAGGAGGAGGCAGAAAAATAAAAAGAAGCAATCCCCAAAACTTTTAAAATTCTATCATATGGAAGTGGGCTATCATGTCATCTTTCGGCGTACGTCTTTGCAGTTTCAGACCCATTTTAAAGCCTCACTTTCCCACTTTTTGGACAATGACACTGACGCCAATATCAAAAGCGATACGCCGTCCTCGCGCCCGGTGCAAAAATACATTCTCAAGTTCAGCCGAGGCCTTCTATTTTGAGGAGCACGCTCCTTAGTGGCAATATTAGTCGTATCTTCTTTCTTTTTTGGCCGGCTGGCGGTATGTGGCAGCTTCCCGGACTGATGTCAGAACCAGGACACGAGTGACGTGACGAGGAGCAGCAAGGGAAGAGCGTATTTTAATATCCTCTTCCTGGAACATCAGTCAGTTTCCCCCTGTCGTAATAAATCCTCCTGTTCACAAATATTGTTC
>NW_007579701.1:0-20013 GCF_000690725.1 Stegastes partitus | reverse complement strand
GCCCTGTGATAGACTGGTGACCTGTCCAGGGTGTCCCCTGCCTTCACCCTGAGTCAGCTGGGATAGACTCCAGCCCCCCACGACCCTATTGAGGATTACGCGGTGTATAGATGATGGATGGATGGATGGATACCTGTAGGGGGGCACATACTTATTCACAACACTGTAAATGGGTAAAGAAAATAAAAACGTACCCCTCGTGCAGTTGTCAAGAATGAGGAAATTAGCTGTAGAGGCCAAACAGTTTTTTGTAACAGACTTTAAACATATTTATTTCAGCTTTGATCATTTTAACATAGAGGTCTATGGGGACTGATGCACTTTTAGAACCAACTAGTGACCATTTAAGGAACTGCAGTGCGGCTTTAGTTTTTAGTCCAGTAAAAGCAGGGTATACTTAGCGTATACTTGATGTATGCACCGCTTTTGGCCGATACGCCTTTTAAAATTCTGTTGTCCACCAATGAAAGTCCCATTTTGGAGCACCTGGCCTTAAAGACAAACAGTCTAGTTCTGGAGCTGGATTCATTTTAACAACAACAAAAGCAAAACAAAACCTCAAACTGTCCACTGACGATCCACTCATGGGGAGCTCTCGGTCGTCGTTAAACCCACTCAACCCATTGCCAACCAGCCTTTTCTTGCTCATGTCCTCTTGTAGTGCGTCGGGGGAATGGACGAACCTCAAACACACCAAGAACCAAACTGAACGTCATTGTCTAAACAAGGCAAATCAGTGTATATATGTTTATCAGGTATATTACTAGCTTGGAAAGGAGAAAGAGGACTGATTACAGCCACTGCTCTTTTGGTTTTTATGGGTAATATCTTGAAAAAAACGTATCCTTGAAAACTCAATCCCTCACGGTTCCAGACTGAAATTCATTTCACACACAGTTGCGGCGGTCACAGTCGTCTGCCAGCTTGTCAGCCAACGTTCCTCGCCCCCCCTTCGACATCGACGGGTTAAAGGCGAATAGCGCCGGTCCCCTCCAACCCTCCCTCCCCGAGCCTCTGCGTCCCATCCACCCAGCTGCCTGCCAGCCAGCCATCCAGCCAACCTTCGTCAGCAGCTAATTAAATCTACCGCTATTCATTTGGCCCTAATGTGCTTTTAATTGGATTACAGGGCGGGTCACGGGGAGGGTTCGGGAAAGGGTGAGGAGGACAACGTGGAGCGGAGCGTGAGGTTAGGAGACCAGGGAGGAGCTGTTGTTTGACATGTAACCTTCCTGTTCTGTCCGAGCAGGGAGGGGGAAAAGAAAACGGAAGGCCCGCGATAGGAGAGGAAAGGATGGAGCTCTCATAATGATGCGATGAGTGTTTGTTTTTCAGAGTCAGCAGGATTTTTTGGGGCCTTAAGAGAAACCGGCGGAGAAGGAGGCGCTGGAAGAGACGACGCTTTGATGTGCCGATAAGAAAGTTACAGTACACGTAGGTATGTTGTGGTATTTGTGAGTAAAATAAGAGCTGAGAAAGAAAAGACGGCACCCGGTGATAGCCGGGGAGGGAAGAAAAGATCAGAAGAGCAGGAGGAGTGACGAGAATACGGATGGCGGAGAGGAGAACTGAGGGGGTTTTGCGGTGCGGCGGCGGTGAGAAATGTATGAGCTGTTCATTGTCAGAAGGAGAAAGTCCTAAGGGGTTGGGAGATGCAGAAAAAGCAGGAGCTGAAGTGTAGAGCTTTTAATAGTCTCACTTTTGAACTCTAAAGCAAGGAGAAGAAAGCGAAAAAAGAGGCTGTGTTTCACCACGACTTGTTTAACTTTTTTGGCATAAAAGGTCCAACGTCGGACTTGGTATTCAAGTCACTACGTCCGACAAGATTAAAAGGAGGGATTTTCAAAGAACGAGGTCAATGTTTAATTTTTAGTTGAATTGATAAATAAATTACAGTCAGATCGATGGCGTTTTAATCTGCGGCTGGTCTTGACGGGCAGCCAGGTCTTGCTCCCCCCCCACCCTCCGCCCACCGTTTGCAGTCGACTGCCTGATTATGAATGAAACTTGTGTCCGGCAGGCTGACCCTTCATCTGTGGTGCCTTTCCCCGCTTTGAAGTCAACCTTGCACAATACGTGCATGCACAAAGTCAGAGCGGAAGAGACTTTTTCACAGAGGCAACAAAAAGTTGTGCAATAATGGCGCCCTGCTGCTGTGAACATTTTTCGATTTAATTGCTTGGGTGTGTCATGCACAAAAAAAAAAGCACCCATAGAGAATCTTCACCCAGCTCTTGGAGGCTTTCAGCTTTGTTTTTGCCACCTGCAGCTTTGATTGTTCAGTTCAAAGCTTATGTTTGTTGGACAAAGGTTGGTGGAGACCCAAACAGAGCAAATATGGATCTTCTGTAGCTGCTAAATGCTAAAACAGCAGCTCAGATATCCTACGTTTGAGGCACTATAGTATAACATAGTTGTACAGTCGCGACTTGATAATCCGACACTAAAACCTTCTTTTATGTTGGATTGTCAAGACGGAGGTCGAGATACAAGGAGGGCTTGATGCTTGAAGGGTCATTTGTTGTTAATATTTATTGTTTATAGCTATTATAATAGCTAATGTATTGTTAGAGCACTACGCATCGCTGGATTTCACGCCTAATAGTTGGTCGGTTGACAACAAAGATAAGCAAATATGTCTTTTAGCTCAGTCAGATAATACGCGGTTATGCTTTTTTGTGGCATAAAATGTCATGTCGGAGTCAGAATCCAAGGCTGTTGGTGTGTTAAGGATATTTTTTATGGGTTCCGTTCGTTTTTCGGATAGCAAGGTTGTCGGATTGTTAAGGGTCGGATTATCGAGTCACGACTGCATTTTAATTAGTTTTCATTCCTGCATGAAATACTGCAGTTTTGTCAATGCTGCTTGTGTATTCTTTTGACATTAGTGGTGCCATCCACATCAATATTCAACTCCGAAACACATATAGGAGTTTTTTTTCCCAGTTTAGAAGAGCCTCATAATGAGGCAGGAGGAGTGGTGGTAAATCACAGGTGCTCATGCTGCTTGGTTAAAGTTTACGATCAGTTCTGGGGTAAAATACATACTTTTGCAACATTAAGCACATGCTACAAGGCAGGTTTGTTGTTCGAAAGGGTGATGAACCCAGCAGAGGACACATGACGGCATTCAAGGGATTGTACCATGAACACTGAATAAATGACACTAAACAGTACCCAGCGCATTCAAATGTAACACCAAGGGGTCCTGACAAAGCAGTGAGCTCTGCTGTCATGCCCCCCAGTGGCCAAAAAAAGTATGAATACAGCCTCAAACACTCCATTGTGTGTATTATTGGCCAAAGAATACAATAAATGTGCTTTTTTTTTGAGTCAAAAAGATGCTTCCCAGCAACCCGGTGCTCCGTGGCGCAGCATCCCGTGCAATGCAGAGGTTTGTAACTGCTCCTACATTCACAGTAATTAAACAACTGTATCAATTAATCAATGCACTAGTGATGTATTGATCCTGAAAAGATAATACCGGTGTAATTTGTTCTCGCCTGCACGCGGCACACAAGGTCTGAGCCCACCGGCGGCGTCGCTCGCCCGGAGCTGCTGTGTGTGTTCCCTCTCTGCAGGTTTGTCTCGCCTCCCAGAGCCTCGCTATTGTTTTCAAAAAACTCCATTAATGGCCACTGTTTTCACTTTTCCTATTACAGTGCACCGTTACATATTTCTTCCCGCCGCTGTCAAAACAAAAAACTTAAGGCAGAGTGGCGGGGAAATTTAGGTGGAGACGTGCATTGATTTCTTCCGGTAGAACGGCGCTACTTTCAATACAAATGAAATGAATGTGACTTTATGGGGCTTCACAGCTACGTTCGGTGGAATTAAATGGGTCGTCATCCATCAAGTGAGGAATTGCGTTTTCTCGGGGAATAACCGCTTTAATGTACTTTTGAAAACAAAGGGAGAGTTTGACCTCTGGGGTTGGGAGGCTGGATCTGCGGCAGGACAAACAGTTGTAGCAATGCATTGGTACAACTATATTTCACTGGGTTTAAAGGGCGATACCGCCAACTTTCGGGAATTCTGAGCAACAACCCAACCTGCTCTCATTCCAAAGGCATCGCTGCTGGTATCTTTGGTGCAGTGACACCCACATCAATATACTACGCTGATAGATAGACATGTAGGAGGGTTTTTTTCACTTCAAAAGAGCCTCAAGAGGATACTGGAGGGGTTTGTATCCCAGGTTTGCATGTTTTTTTCATTTAGTTTCATTCTGTTTTATGACTTAAATCTTGGTTTTAATCAATGTTTGGCACCAATAAACTACTCGATTGGGTTTCAGGAAAAGTTTAAATATGACCAACATTAATCACATTTTACAAGAACCAACTTCTCATTGCATGCAAAGACATTTGGCTACAGCCTCTATTTCTGATATTGATAAATGATGCTAAAGGACATCCATTGCATTCAAATGTGACACCAAGGAGTCCTGAGACTGAGAACTTCATTGTCTGTTTCTTCTTGATCATTCTCATATAAAATGTGGGTCTAAGCTCAACTAAAAATTTAACTAAATCGATCGTTTTATGTTTTATTGTCACTCTTCCGTAAGATTTCAGTGTTTCTATTGGTGTGCACTGTTGGCCAGGTCCCCATTTGAAAAGAGATTTTAATCTCCTGGGCAGCAGGTTTTTAAAATGAAACAGTTTCCACTTGTTTTCTTACCAAGACAAGCAGATGAATATCACTCTCACTTTTAAATATGAAGCTACAGTCAGGACGCGGTTAGGTTAGCGGAGCAAGGTCGAGGAACAGGGAGATAACACCTCACAGTTCTACTAATCAACACTTCATGGCTTGTTACTTTAATGTAAACCCAATTAGAAATGTAAAAATAGCAATATGGCACAATGACTCACCATCCTTTCCATAGAAATATCCACTTAATGCTGTATTTGGTTTTTAGTTTAGCACTCCAATAAGCAACAAACCTATAGAATCTTACCTTAAAAGGACTTTCGACAGGTTTGCTGGGACCTCGGCGACCCCGCCAGCCTGCTGACACAAACAAGGTGACACTCTGGTCGCGTTGGTTTAAGACTCGGCCGCTAACGCGCATCCCAACCAGATGATGTCAAAATCAATACGGCAATGTCATCGGGCCCGCTTCGGGAGTAATGATGGCCCCTCAACCCGCTCTAAAGTCATGCGCGCACTTAAATACAGCGCTCCCCCCACTTCTTCATCATATCATCAAGCCCATCAGCAGGCTTAACTGGGGAAGGGATCAATACATCGCAGGGGTCAGGGTGAGCGAGGCAACTCGTGACGCCCGTACTAATGGCGCGGCGGGCCGACACCGCTTCACGCATCACTGTCAAACTTAACCGTCGTCCTTATCATCGCCTAAGCCACTCACTGTCTCTGCGGGTGACCAATGTGTCA
Source organism: Stegastes partitus (assembly GCF_000690725.1). Lineage (NCBI taxonomy): Eukaryota > Metazoa > Chordata > Actinopteri > Pomacentridae > Stegastes > Stegastes partitus. The sequence goes on along the minus strand of NW_007579701.1, from coordinate 14,610 downwards.
GATGATAACAGGCCGAAGGTCAATCCCTCTTGATACTCCTTTGTCTTTAGTTGAGTGCAGCTAACAGCGTCGCTCCCGCATCCGGATGAGATCTTGCTCGATTTTTTTAATTCGGTGAAACGCATCGGCGAAAAAAAAAAAAAGCGCGCGCCCACTTTGCTTGTTGGCTTGAGTGCGGGTTTATGTTTAGTCTGTCCCCTCGCCCTAACCCCTCATTACAGCCAGTTTATCATGCCAGGAAGAGAGTGGCAAAAACAAATTAGTCCACGGGAGGGGAAAATAGCTGGGGATATCGATTTTGCCTTTTCATGCCAGAGTGGAGCACAGAAAATATTGGGCTATAAAAGGGAAACAAGGATATAAAGCCATTACGGTGCGCACTTAATTGATCCCACTTCCCATAACAAATTAATTGAGCGGAAAATGGCAGATGGCTTTGATGAATGTCATAAAAAAGGCTTGTCAGCAAGCCCGGTGTGTGCGACCCCCTTGCTCATTCACTGTATCGCATGAAGGAGCTGCTCAGAAAGGAGGCTTGTAGGAGTGCAGCATGTGTTTCTCTGAGTATTTACATGCCAGTGATCCGAATGTTAATCACGCTGACTTATTGACATCGTTGCTAATTGTCTGCTGGATTTTTTTTTCTTCTTCTTCTTTTCCTCCATTGTCTGGTTCCCTTTTTTTTTTTTTGCGTTCCCTCAACTGCACTCGGTGTTTGTTTGCCCGTGCCGGAGTGTGTTTCAGTGTATGTTTATACTGACAGGCTGCTGTCCCAGTAGCAGAACAAATGCTAATTTAATCAATTGGCTATAAATCCTACTGGCCGCTGACTCATGCGTCTTCTGCCCTGGGGACTCCAACAAAAACCCTGCCAGTGCAGTTTGTTCAGCGTACACACTCCTGCGCACACACACACATACGAGCATCCATCTTCCATTTTCATCTTTTTCGCCCCCCTCTTGCGTCGCTGCAGCATTATTCGGGAGCAACGAGCGAGCGTGAACATGTATGCAGATGATGACACGCTGAGATAATTGTAGTTTTTTTGTTTTTTTTATGCTGTCAGTTGAAGTTTTTCATCCGCGAAGTTGCAATTGATCCAAGTTCATAAACACACACACAAGCGAGCAGGTGCATCCGTCTTGCAGTTAACTTTCCCCCGCAACCCCATCTTAAACAGAGAATTATTTATCGAGAGCATATTCCTCCTTGCTTCTGCCCTGCAACACACACACCTGCAGTTTCATGACATCCAAATCTGCTAAAGCTGCTGAGACAGCGTCTTCCACGTTGGGGGGGAGGTGGAGGGGGCACAGTGGGGTGATAGAGTGACAGAGAAACAGAAAAACAGGGAGGCAGAAAGTGGCAGAGTGACAGAAAGGAAGAAAAAAAAAATGCCAGGAAGAGCAACAGAGCGATAAAGAAAAGTCAGGAAAAAAAAAAAAAGATGGAAAAACGGGTGACAAGAGAGCGGAGGAGAGAGGAGCTGCTGTCTGCCAGCAGCATGGCTGGCTGGTGCCCACAGGCTCTGCTCAGAATTCTGCGGGGCCTCCGTGGCCCCCGTGTTCCCCATCAATCTCAGCCCGCTCTGGCAGCCGCCAGTGGCTGCATCTTAATCTGCTGGGGCTGGACGTGAGGACGGACAGGTCGCCTGGGCCGCGCAGTAAATAACCCTTCTCCTGACTGTCCCCTTCTATTCCCCCATGCATACATGGCAACGCACACACAATCTGGCTGCTCGCTCTCTCTCTCTCTCTCGCCGCACAAATATTCTGGCTTCAGAAAGACAGCTGAACGAGCTCTGGCTCAAGTTTTAAGCATTAAAATTGCATGCTTACAGTGCTTGAATGTCAAAAATGCCTGCAGTGAAGAAAAAGTTTAACACGAAGCACTCTTTTTTTTTTGTTGCAAACGCACGGCATGAGATTTAATCCGAAGTAGGTTTAACATGATGGTTTGTGTAAACATTAGGAACAAAAAAGAAAGTAATTTAGGATTGGGTCAGATAAGAGGTAAAGCTGCACTGTGTGGATGACGTTATCTGGCTCCACTGTTTCATGTTCGTTTCGTTTTGAACAAACCGACTTCAGATAGACGCCGTGTTTATGTCGAGCTAATTCCAAGCTTGCAAGCTATGCAGAATGAAAATGAGCACGATTATAGCATGTGAGTTTTGCTTTTTTAGCCTTTTTCTGGAGCTTTTTCCTTCAAACTAATGACACACTCTGCTATTGAACAGAAGATACACTAATGGCCAACAGAAAAATTCAGAATTTAAACTTAATTTCTGATAAACTTGCAGAAAAACACTCGCCCCACGGGTCCCGTTCTCTCTTTTTCAGGGAGGAAAGGTTTGTAAAGGCACATCTATCACTGTTTTTTCTTTTTTTTGTTTTATGTGTATTTGTCTGCTCCTCTGTCTCGCCGTCGCGCACACACAAACGCTCACAAAGCCGGCCGTCATCTTTACAAGCAGCAGCGGTGACAGCTGCAAAGATCAGACACAAAAGATCCGCTATCGGAGAAACACCGAGGAGGCAAGGTGAGAGATACTCGGAGGATTAGAGGGGAGGGCGGCTATCTCCCTCGACCAGGGCCTCCGTGGAATCCGGGAGGCGCGAGTCGGCGAGCTCTGGAAGCTAAAAAGGCCACTCCGCCCACAAACCTACAAATCTGCAACCCCGGCGCAGCTCTTCTCCCCCTCTCCATCGGTAAGACCTTGGCGGGTCAGAGGTCGCTGCATCTTCCCCACCTGCCGAGCGCGCTCACGCCGATGGCTCCGGGGCAGAGCACACTGCGTTCCCCCGCTGGGACGCCGGTAGCCATGGCAACCTTTGAACTCCAGCAGCAGCGGGGGGAGGAGGAGGCGAGGGATGAGAGCCGTGAGGTAGCCGCGTCCCGCTCGCCACCATCTCTCACGCAGATTCAATCGCACGTATATTCAAGTTGTAAAAACGGCAACATGCGCCGCGAACACAACCACAAATCAAGCCCAGATGGCGAAAAGATACGCGGCGCGCTCGCCTCCTCTGCTTGACAGATGACCTTACGCTGCGTGTCACCGAGCCGCAGCCACCGCCTCTGTTGGGAGTAATGGTGTCCAGAATGACATGTTATGACGGGGAGGGAGATGTGCGGCGAGTCGGCACACACACACACAGCATCTCCATCATGTGTGTTTGTCTTCACCGCCGCGTCGGCCTCCTACTGGTTCGCTGAAAGAAAAAAGGCAACAGGGGGCGAACTGAATGTCGATTTTCACTTAGGAAAGAAAACAAGCTGAAAAAGTCAAAGATCAAAAGCCAAACTTTGAAAAAAAGCACTTCTGACAGCGTGTGTCTATACATATATGCATGTATACGCAACAAATATTTGGATGTCAAGCTGATTTTGAATGATTTCTTTTTGCTTTCCTGGATCACGCAGCATTTTGATCATCCGTCCCACGTCCGTGGAAGTCTTGCAGGGTTTGGATCTCGTGTTTTACCTCTTGAAAGAGCAGTTATCTCCTAATTAAAGAGTCTCGTTCCACGCTACGAGATTCCTTTGACCACGTTCACATGTTGTGTAAAGAAATGCTGGAGACCTACTCTCCCGGCAATCAAAGAAGAAGAAATTGCAGAGAAAAATTGAGAGATGGTAGTATGTAGAATAAATGGAAATTGCATGTTTGAGTGCAAGCTGCCGGGTGTTTCAGGTGGAATAATGAGTGAGTGGTTTGCGCGTACACACACGTGTGATTCTAAAGGCTTATTAGAAGTTATTTATAGTGCAAGTGTGGAGAGGTTATCACAGAGGTAATTGTTTCATCTCTGATGTGTTGCGTTGTGGTGAAAGGTGAGCCTCAGAACATGGATGTCACTCACATAAATCAACAACGGTGGCGAATGCAGCGCTGCAGTAGTAATAATGATAATAATAATAGATTTTACAAGGCCACGTTAAATTGCGCTGATCCAGGTCTTTTCTTTTATATACAGAAAGACACATGAGAGAAATAATGTTTTTTATTTCCGCAATAAAGCTGCAGTGACAGCTTCGAAAGCACGGATTCAGACTTCCAGGAATCCATACGTAATAAATTAAGCCTATGGAGGTAGGGCTTTCCATACGTTCGGTTTGAATCGGTTTCTGGTTTGTCTTGCTGAATGTCAGTGTTTCCCCACTCTCACCCTAACCGGTCGAGGCCGCCGTCCCTGATCCTGGTTCTGTCTGAGGTGTTTTCCTTCCTCCCCATTGAAGAGTTTTCTTTATTCGGTCCTGTCCCCCCGTCGTTGACTGCTTGCTCACAGGGAATCCAAAGGCAACTTTTGATTGTTGGGTTCTTTGTCTAAAAGTCGTAAGTTCTTGCTTTACGATGTGAAGTGCTGTGAGATGACACGACGTGAACTGGCGCTATCAAAATAAAACTGAATTGTGAAGCAATAGGATAGAGATGCATTTCAAGGTAGAAAGGGATTGTTTTTATGGATAAACTTCTCATTATTGAGTTTTTTGGGGGTTCAAGCTTGAGAACAAACTATTACTGTGGAGCTAAAAACTACAGCAAAGATTGTGGCTGATCGAGAAAACAATAATTGTTTCATAACAAAACTGAAAAGAAACTATCTATTGTGGATTGGTTGTGTCATGTCTAATACCCAAGCAAATAAATAAGAATAATAAAAAAATAAAATCAAGACAATGCTAACACATATTCTGAGTACAGAATCCAAGCAGTGCTGAAAAAACTGCAGTTCCACAAATGACCACTTGAGGCTGCCTCCAAATGTGAGTCAATCCCGATCGACCCAGTGGTAAAATGTCCAACTTTACAGCAGAAATCAACATGTTTACAGCCTGGCACAAACTCTATTTGGGTCTCTATGGCTAATTTCCTCATTCGTGACAACTGTACGAGGGGTAACGTTTCATCTAACTCACCTGTTTACAATTTGTTACGACTTAAAGTTGTGCAGAATTAGAGCGTTGAGTGACATTTGCGAGGTCGGCCTCGGCTCTACTGCCGCGTCTTTGCTCAAGCTTCTGAACACCTTTCAAGAAACCTGTGGGTGACTTCACAGAGGGTTCCTCCATCATTACATGGTGCTAATACCAATCCAGAGTATCGGATCCCTGTTAAAGTAAAGTTCTGCCAGCGGATGCATTTAGGCTTATTGGTGGTGCTGTGTCTTAGCAATAAATGCAAAGTTGAGTAGCCTTCTGCAGCAGTTTAGCAAGGAAAGCTGTCAATGTAAACAGGGAGGGAAAGATTTGCTTAAAAAAAGCACAACTTTGAAGGATTTAACCTCTAAAATTTCAACTTAATTTTTGTAACTGTGGGCAGCAGATAACAGTAAATACAAGCGTACTTATGCACATATGATTGATAATATCTAACCTTTAAAAAAACAAAGGATGGATGGTCAGATGGAGGGGGAGGGGCGAGGGAGGAAAAAATCCTCGCGGGGAGGAAAGGAGCGAGGGAGGAGCTGCCACCTTGACGGATTGATTGAGATTGCCCAATACGCGGCGTTGCCTACAGCCTAGATTAGCGAGAGGTCTGGGTCAGCACAATCTCTGCGTGTTAGATAACTTTCCTGCCTCGCAGCTGCGGCGTGATACTGCACCTCGCAATATTTCCACTGAATATCTTCAGATTTGAGAACCTCGCTTTTTTTGTGTGTGCGGTAGAGAGAGAGAGAGACAGACTGTGGGGCCCAGTATCCATGGCAACCCCATCCAGGTGCACTGGTTCATATGCAATTCAGGTAATTCGACCCACAATGAAAAGCATGCATATAAGGTCACTGGTATTCAAATGTGTGCTTCCTCCCCCTTCTCTCCGGACGCTGCCACGTGGCCTCCCGTGTGACCCGGTCTCAACGCCTCGACGATATTTCCACGCCGTCTGATTGAGTGCTGCGTTTAAAAATTCGACAACAATGCCGACCGAATGTACCGGGCGCGTTATTAATTCGCCCGACGTCGCGGCGCCACGCGGGGAAGACATGCCTGGCGCTTGTTACGTACACCGCCTCAGGCCGCGATTTGGATGGGGGTCATGATTTTTCATGTGGCTGTATGATTAAAAAAAAAAAACACACACACACACACACAGGAAGAGGTGCGAATGAAAAGAGGAAGAGACGAGGAGTGGAACGCGACACAGGGCTTGCTGTCGATGGGGTTTCGCAGAGTTGTGTTAAGCCAGGAGCTTTGACAGCTGGGTTTAAGGAGAGAGGAGCAGGCTATGGATTGAAGTCAGGTTTCTGCTTCATATTCCGAACAGATTAATCTCCCCATCCTCCTCCTCCTCCTCCTCCTACACCGTTTTAGACGTCTGTGGCATCATTTTTACTTGTGGGTGTTTTCAGCTGTGATTTACAGCCGAGGTCGCTCGTTGCGAAAACGTTGCAACCGGATATTTAGCGCCAGAACTCTTTAAGGACTTTTCTAGAATCGCCAGGCTCGGTGACTTCTCAGTGAATGCAATAGTGATGTAATAGAGGTGGCAGAGGGGCAGTTGGGTTGTCCATCCATCCATTATCTATACACCGCTTAATCCTCACTAGGGTCAGCTGATTTAGGGCGAAGGCAGGTTCACCTGGACAGGTCGCCAGTTTATCAAAGGGCTACACTTAGAGACAGACAACCAAGCACACTCACATTCACACCTACGGACAATTAAGAATCACCAGTTAACCTCAACATGATTTTGGACTGTGTGGGAGGAAGCCGGAGAACCCGGAGAGAACCCACGCTGCACAGGAGAACATGCAAACCCCACGCAGAAAGATCCCAGGCATCCTTACCCGGATGCAAACCAGGACCGTCTTCCTGCGAGGCAACGGTGCTAACCACCTCTCCACCTTGCAACCCTAAAGAAACATTAAAATTGATGAACTTGCAAGAATTTCAACCATTCATTTGTCCGTTTTTATGCACCAACAACACTAATCCACAGGTTCGAGCTTGTCAAAACTCAACACATTCTTGGAACAATGAGTCGACTGTGTTTTAAACTATTGTTTTTTGAAAATGTAGCATGCATTTTTCACATTTCCTGACATTTTATAGCTTAAGAAACTAATCAGCATGATTAATTAATGAAGCAATTTTTCTCCATTTTTGTTGCGGAGCTGTAATTAAAACATGGCAGGTGTGGGGAACAACTTATTACGCCGCTGCTGTTGCAATCTTTGCAATAATCAAATTATCATGTGCACATTTTTATATAACTTTCTCACGGCATATTTGAGGGAGACTATTATTTTCTAGTTTTCTACACGACGAATTAACAACAAATGCAAATGTAAACTGATTTCCCTCAGAAACAATGCAAACAACCTGAAGGTGCACTGCTTGCATGGCCAAGTGCAAATTCAGTGATAATTAATGAAACCTCTCCTCTGATGCAGGCTAATTATGTTTTGCTAAGGCTACCCTAGAAGGTGGTCATTATTAAGGGAAATCAATGTCCAATCAAGTGTAAAACATGGACTCCGGAGCCGATACAAAGGCTGCTTTGTGGTTAAAAATTCATCATATTTAACATGAGAGGGGTTAAATGATGACGTATCAGTGTATAGAAAAGTACAGAATTGAAGATTTTTGCAGGAAAAAGACAATTTCGCCGGTTTTTATGGCAAACGAGAGAAGATTGGTCGGGTCAGCAGTGCATAAGTTAACGCCGCCGCTGTAGTCAATCACTCGATAGGTGAAGATGGGTATGTTTGACATCTGTGTGTGTGTGTGTGTGCGCTTGTGTGCGCTAAGAGGCCTCCGAAATGACCTCGCACATAGAGATGATAGCCATAAATTGGTCTGAAGTCTCATTTTCCCCACAGGATTTTGACCAGCTGCCACAGCTTTTGAACCCATTTCGCTCCTACAGCCGCCGCCGACCAAGTGACAGAGTTAATGAGTACATTTTATGGCTCGAGTCAACGACCAAGGAGAGGCAAATGTAATGTGGAATCGCGAAGGCCTGCAAATAGTATAATAAGTAACACAGGATCACAGCCCCACTGTTTTCTCATTACAGTCGCAACGTGGTTCGGAGGTGCAAAGTCACTATAATTCACGATGGTTAAGACTAATTCACAGATAACTGTCTCATGTTCGAGTAACATGTGCCTAAAAAGATGAGAATGGAGCAGAGGCAGTGTGAAATCAGTGTCAAGGTGGATGGAAATAAAGAAGGATTATGCTGCCACCATGTGGATCACAGGAGCGCTGCAGTCCATGAATTATAAAACTGTATCATTCTTAATACGTTGTGGACATTTACAGAAAAGTAAAAGGCTTTATCAAGGTAAGCTAGCATCTTATTTATAATAAGTTTTGTAAATTAATTAATTTTTGAAAATGAGAAGTAGTTCTCAACTAACTTACCTGGTAAAACAAAGGTAAAATAAAACAAATAAATCTCATTTTAAAGGAATTACAGAAGCAATCTTCAAGTTAATTGAAGAAAAATAACTCAACTTTTCTTGAAATTTTGATTATATCGAGTTGTGACGGTCTCATATACAGTGTAGCCGAGTAATAAAATAAATAAATGTACACGCACAAATCAGAAACTTGGATAACTCACCAATATAATGATTAGGGGACAAATTGTGTAAAATATTAGAATCATTATTTCAAGCATTTAAGTTTGAAAAAGAAATGATTCAACAAAGAGAAGAACAGCTGGAGACTAAAATCAAAACCTGAATTGGCCCGAGGATAAAAATTAGTTGAGCTTTATTGTTTTGCATGTTGCAGTTGTTAAAACTACATTTTTCAAGTTCAATAAAACAATTAGCACCTTCAGCATCATTCAGTCATTTCAGCATGTATGATAAGTGATAAGTGGTGTCATAAAAATGAGTAAAAAGTGGATTGTGTATTTCTTGTGTCAAATACGATGCCAAAATTACTCTAATCACATCTAATTATTATCTTAAAAATGTTTTTAAAAAATACATTTGACAATAAAGATAAAAAATTAAGGCAAAAGTGTTTGGTGCACTTTAATTTTTAATATTTTTTTTTAAAGAGTTTTGAAAGAAGGGCTGTTTTATTTTTAGTTTTTTTAAACAAGATTTTGAAATCATTCAATTGTTTTTAAGGACAGAATAGGTCCACGCACAGGTTTACGTTGGCATTGAGACAGGTAATGCTTTAACTCAAGCTTTTTACCTTTTTTATCATGCCTGTGTGTTTTGTTTTTTTTAAAAAATCTATTTGCCTGAGGACACGTCAACACTGAATTACTAAATTACTACAATTTGTCAATGTGGCATTCTAAGCGTAATTTTACGGTGTTTAAACAAAGATGAGCTGGTGTGCTTGAGGTGCAGCAAGCGGCAGAGAGTGGTATGGATTTCATCGATCATAAAGGCTTAGAGTTCCATCTGAATTGTGATAAATTGCCTCAGTTTTGCTCTCTAAACTGTGTTAAATCAAAGCTAAATCCCTATTTCCTGATTTCTCAATTAAGAATCTTATTTGTATAGCACTGAACAACTTGTGTTTTTTTTTTTACTTTGTTCATACAGTACAAGTATTTTTAATCTAACAAATAAATCTATAAATAGATAAATAAGTCCATTATTTTAAGATTTAACTGCAGATTTATGATTATACAACCCCGCGCATGCTCAGATAAGTCAGAGAACGTCGTGCTTGGTCCTCGGCTATTTCCGTGCTTCCCCCGCGGTTTCCTCGGCACCTCTCGTGAGTTTCCGTCCCTCCTCGTGCCTGCTCGGCTCCTTTCGGCAGAGCAGATTTTCGCTGTCGTCGTCTCCCTCGTCCTCCTCTCCGTGTTGTTGTTCTCGGTGACGCGACGGAGGTGTAGCCTGACGCGGTCTCTTACGTGTCGGTCTGAATAAAAGTGGAGCTCCGTAGACCCGGGAGTGACGAAGCGAGTCTGTGTTGGTAAGAGGATACGCATCCGATGTTTGCTAAACAGATAGATGGCTGCCCAGAGATGTTTTTTGCGCCCAATATCCGCACAGAGCCAACAAAGAGATCATGGCGGCGGCGTTGCAGAGGCTCACAAAATGAGTCAGTCTCTGCAAGGCTCGCTGGCTCGCAACACAACTGAGACATAGGTATTAATGTGGGAGTGGGCTTGAATCTTTTTTTTTTAATGAAGTGCCTAGAAATAAGTTACAGAAGCAGTTAGCCTTATGACGCCGTTGCTAATTCACGTAAAAACCCGTGTGAAACTTGCATTGAGTGAACAAACTAGTAAGTGAAAGTGGGGTGTCCCACTTGCAAAGAAAAGTGGCTTACAATGCATGCAGACATTTCCCTCCATACAAGCTCACCGCTAGCCACCTAACGGTACCAGCCAGTGCAACATTAGCTCGTACCGCAGTCGGGTGTTAAGAAAAAAAAGCTCCAAACTGCCACACGAGTTGGTAAATTTTAGCGACTGCAACCACGATAGTTATTAAATAAACTGCCCCTGAGCTGTGCTAATATTTAATGCATTCCTGTTAGCCTGTTAGCATGCTAACCGAAGCAATGGAGCTCAACCTGCTAGCTAATGCTAAATGTAAGTTATCCACAACTTAGCTTTTCCTATGGGAGCATGTTAGGTCCTTATTATCACGTCTGCTGTGTGTTTTAAAATTATTCTAGCTAGCCAATTTCCATACGGTTTCTGCAAGGAAGCAGTTTTATAAATGAATTATATGCTAGCATGTTAAGCTAAGCCACACCCTCCTTTTTAAGGCATCAACAAGCAAGTTGTGAATGAGGCACAACCTCCATCAAAGTGTCTGCTGTCCACCTTAGATCACTTTATCCGTGTTTGTGCTGCAAGGTGCAGTTTAAAGCATGAGGTGACAGATGCAAATAAGCAGCTTTTTAAAGCAACAGCACTTTTTTTTTCAGATTTTAAATGACCATGGAGGCTGGTGCAGACACACAGCAAAGTGGTGAAACGGCTGTTTCTGAGTCTGAGGCCCAGCAGATCACACTGGCACAGGTAATCCATGCTGTCACGGTCAATTTGCACCTTGCATAATTCAGAAAATTAAAGTCATGACGATTGCTGAGGAGTTTTTTGTAACTTTGTGCCATTGGGTGTTGTTGCAGGCGTCCATAGCAGCAGGCCAGGTGACATCCAGTAGTCCCACAGTCACCCTAGTGCAGTTACCGAACGGTCAGACAGTCCAGGTGCACGGAGTGATCCAAGCTGCTCAGCCGTCTGTCATCCAGTCGCCACAAGTCCAGACAGTACAGGTGAGAAGAGGGGGGGAAAAGGCGTTTCTTTGATTCTTTTACTACAGCACATAATCTCTCTTTGCTTCATTGCACAAATTATAATCACTAAATGCTGTTTGCAAAGAGAATAACTTGCTGGAATCAACAAAATCATCACGATAGAAGCGTTGAGCTAAGCATACTGAGTTTGCTGTGCAAGAAATGGTAAAGCAGTTTCTTGAGAGCGTTGTTGAAATGAAAGCTTTCTGATGTTTACTCACTCGCAGATTTCGACCGTTGGTGAGAGCGAGGACTCTCAGGAATCCGTAGACAGTGTGACAGATTCTCAGAAGAGGAGAGAGATTCTGTCCAGACGGCCTTCTTACAGGTCTGTGTGACATCTTATTGCAAATAGAGCTCCACTATCCCGTCTTCATTGTTTTTGATCTTTTGTCTTTTGAGATTGGAAGACATTGCTGGATGCGGTTCCATTTTTATCCGCTTTTATTGCTTTTGAATACTTTAGTGTATAACTGCCAGACGGGTCACATCATTTTGGTCTATTTATATAATTGGCTATTTGTAAAACGAATGCTTACTTTTGCTGTGGTTGTTTTCCCCCTTCAGGAAGATTCTGAATGACTTGTCGTCAGATGCTCCAGCAGTGCCTCGAATTGAGGAAGAGAAGTCGGAAGATGACACAGCCCCTGCCATCACCACAGTCACCATGCCCACTCCCATCTATCAGACCAGCAGCGGCCAGTACAGTAAGTACTTTGTGCGACAGGAAGTTGGTGGTTTCTGTTGAAGTATGTCTGCGTTACTGCAAGTAAATGAAAACCTCGATAAGCAGTTTTCAATTGAGCCTACACTTTTTTTGTGTTTCGTCACACCAAGAATGATTTATCAACAAAATGAGTCGCAGTTTATTTGACTTTGTCACGCTTGAAGCAGTGCACTATAAAAAATAAAAAAAACAGGAGAGTGCACTTTGACACTTCAGTTTACTCGCCTCTGATGCGCCGGATGTGGAGATCGACACATCTGACAATCACTCTTAACATCCAGTGGTGTCCCTTTGCAGTTGCCATTACCCAAGGCGGGGCCATTCAGCTGGCCAATAACGGCACAGATGGAGTGCAGGGCCTACAGACGCTCACCATGGCCAACGCCGCCGCAGCCCAGCCCGGCGCCACCATCCTACAGTACGCTCAGACCAGTGACGGGCAGCAGATCCTAGTGCCCAGCAACCAAGTGGTTGTACAAGGTAGGAAATGAACGAGTTTGGCAATACAGTAGCAGCAAACACACAGGTTGTTTTTTAAAATTTGCATCCGTTTAACAGTGGTGGAGTGTAGCTTAGTGCAAGTGCTGTGCTTGCATACAGATTTGAGCTGCTTCACATTCTCCACCTGGCAGCTTTCATAACTGTGCAAGTTAAAACATTGGCACACAAAACATTACATTTGAGCCTATAAAATATGATTCTTTGGTCTAAATTAAACCGCCCAGCAGCTTCCACAAGCATGATGAGCTCATTAGTCAGCTAGTTTTTTCAATTTCTTTCCAAACATCATCAGTAGATTAATCCACAATGAAAATATTTATTCAATCCATCCAAAAAAAAGTTCAAAATGAGCTCCACCTCAACCAGCTACGACAGTAAAACCCTGCTTTAGCAAGAATGCATGAGTAATAACAGTGTAAGGATTCAGTATAAGCAGTCACAGGGGACATATTCCTCCAATGAGGGCTTTTACTTTATACTTAAGGATGTCAATACTTCTCCCGCCACTGCTGCTTAATAAAACAAAGCGTCGCGTCTCTGTCCGTCAGCTGCCTCTGGTGACGTCCAGGCCTATCAGATCCGCACAGCCCCCACCAGCACCATCACTCCCGGGGTCGTCATGGCAACCTCGCCTGCGCTAGGCGCCACCGGAGCCACCGAGGAAGTCACGCGCAAAAGGGAGGTCCGACTGATGAAAAACAGGTAAGCGTGCTGCTTCAAAACTGTCGTGGAAGATTTATGGCCACGTGTCTGGGAGGTATGTGGTTCTGTGATGGGCGTGCAGGTAGAACTTAGCAAAACACTTCTCAGAGAAGAGGCAGAGTCATGTTGAGTGAACTTTCTTTTCTGGGGCAGCGAGAGGAAAACATTTGGGAAGGTGTAGCACTGAGATGTGGGCCTGTCGAGACACTTTCACGCCTAATTACAGCAACTTGATCACCTCTGTGGGCTTCACAGGGGCTGCGGCTGCACGCTGGCGGTGTTCGGTCTCGCACACTCGCAACAGAAAATGAGTCATGTGGGGTTTTTTGTGTGTCAGTGTGTTAATGCATTTTAGTCAATTCTGTCTATTTAACACTTGTGCTGTTCAGAATTTTTGATTCATCTGCCTCTGGTGCTTTCTCATTGCATTTGTTTTTTAATATAATTTTCTCCGCCCCTGTTTTATTCAGTAATACATTTTAACAAAGCTGTTTAGAGGAAGTTTTTTTTCCTTCTGTTCTGCTGCAACTTTCGCAATTAACCCTCAGAACTCCAAGCAGTTTCTGGGTGTTTGTTTTCGCTGCTGCCACGTTTTCCTTCATTGTCAAAAAATGTCGTCAGTGCAGTATGACACAGTTATGCCATAAGTCAGTCCAACTGTTTCAGAGTTTTTTGCCATGTGACAGTTGATATGGGAGCGCTAATGGCAGTTGGATTGCAGAGGAGCAGAGAATGAGACGATGAGAATTCTGTGATTTTGATGAAACATCACAAGCTTAAGCTTCGATTTGGTAAAATTTTTCCAAAGAAACACGACACGTGATGCGTTCCAAGACCAGTTAATATGCAAGTTCAAGTGGTTGAATTCGTGTGAGTGAATGATGATCATTAGGCTGTTTTGGTGTCGCTTGGACCGGTGCAGGTCGCTGCAGCGTTATCCATTGTGATGGAAAGTAGTGCTTTCATTGCTTTTGTTGCCCAAGAAGTCTGTCCCTGTCGGATGCTATTTAGCTGTTGTGCGTTCTAAAGATGAAGTGGTTTGTAGCTGATCATTTTAAAAACAGAAAGAGGAAGCAGAGAGGCTCTGACTCAGACACACCTGATGATCAGAGTGCAGGCAGCCAGACACTCAATGACTGGCTAACACAGTCGTAGGGCTGCAGAACTAAATGAATATTAATTGCAAAATTGACAGACTGCAAGGTGGCTCGGTGGTTAGCATTGCAAGAGCAAGAAGGTCGCTGGTTCGCGTCCCGGTGAGTACACCCGGGATCCTTCTGTTTGCATGTTCTCCCAATGCAGCGTGGGTTCTCTCCAGGTTCTCTGGCTTCCTCCCACAGCCCAAAAACATGTTGAGGTTAATTGGTGATTCTAAATTGTCCGTAGGTGTGAATGTGAGTGGTTGTCTGTCTCTAAGTGTAGCCCTGTGATAGACT